>NW_027495276.1:0-89837 GCF_021521415.1 Bidens hawaiensis
AACTTAATCTATGGGCTAACGTTAATGTAATGTGTACTGATGATTATGTAAAATGTACTAATGTTTATTAATGAATGGAATATGTGTTGTGTATCGAAATTGAAATTTGTGTTAATTATATGTATTTTTCTTAATGTTGTGTAGAATGGCACCTAAACGGTCAGCTCAAATGTCAGAAGTGGATGTGAGTCGTCTGATTGCTCGACAGTTAGAGGCGGCGATACCGGATATAGTATCGCGCATCGGCGCCAGTATTAACAATACGACCAATCCAGACCCTGCGAGCAATCAAACGACCACCAATAATGCTGGGGAACAAAATGTTAATCCTCCACCGAGCGGTAACCCGATTCCGAGTAATGACGCGCCGCCTAGGGTGGTCGTTACAGACAGTAATGGCCCTATACCCAGTGTAGAAACGAACCGCACTGAACCGACTCCTGCAACAAGGGGATGTTCAATTACAGATTTTATGTTGTGCAAACCCCTAGAATTTAGCGGGTCTGAGGGACCCAATGGGTTGGTTAAGTGGATTGAGAAAACAGAGTCGGTTGTGAACATCAGTAACTGCCCTGAGGAGTACATTGTTAAGTATGCTACCTGCACGTTCACGGACCATGCCTTGACATGGTGGAACACCATAGTGCAAACCCGCGGGCAGGCAGCGACAAACCGCATGACCTGGGCAGAACTCAAAACCCTTGTACTAGAACATTTCTGCCCGAAAAACGAACTGCAGAAGTTAGAAAACGAATTGTGGAACCTGGAGATGCAGGGGGCAGACCACTTGGGTTACACGAACCGATTTAATGAGTTGTCATGATTGGTACCATGGTTGGTCACCCCAGAGTCAAAGAGGGTTGAGCATTATATATGGGGACTAACTCCAGTAGTAAGGAGTATAGTCAACGCTGGGGGACACCAGACGTTTGAGGGTGCGGTGACGCAAGCTGGTATCGTCACGTACAATTTCGTGAGGAGTGGGTCACTGAAGGTGGCAGGAGAGTCTGCTGGGGGAAAGCGAGGTACGTATGATAATAGGACCCAGGGGAAGCAGCAAGACAAACGTGCTAGGCCCGCTGCCCAGAACTACGCCATGACTAGTTCAGGCGGAAGGCAGGAACCGCAGACAAGGACGTTTCCTAGGTGTGGGAAATGCGGTTACCAGCATGGTGGCGAGTGCAGGGGGTAGTGTGCCATCGGTGTGGCAGGAATGGGCACTACGCACAGAGTTGTAGGACAAACCTAAACAATCTGACCCGACAACCGCAACCTATCCGTGCGCAGCCATCTAGGACCCAACCAGCCCGACAACAATACCCACAAGGAAGCCAAACGATTACCACTAGCCGTGCTTGCTTTGAATGCGGCAGCACAGATCACTTCAAGAGAAACTGTCCGAAACTGAACCACGGAGGGAATGGGAGGCAAACCATGGGTCAGGCATCGTCGTCCAATCCGGCGAGAGGTCGAGCATTTGTGATGGGGGCGAACGAAGCACGCCAGGACCCCAGCGTAGTGACAGGTACATTCCTCGTCTCTGATCATTACGCTTCTGTATTATTTGATACAGGCGCCGATAGAAGTTTTGTTTCTGTTAAATTCCTATCGATAGCAAACCTTCCGATTAGTGAACCCATAGAACCTTATACCGTAGAAGTCGCTAACGGTAAAACCATGATAGTTAATCAGATAGTTCGGAATTGCCCTTTTATTCTGAACGATCAATCCTTCCTGATTGACTTATTACCGGTGGAATTAGGTAGTTTGGACGTGATAGTGGGAATGGATTGGTTAGCACGCAACAAAGTGGAAATAAACTGTGAAACGAAAATCGTCAAGATCCGGGTGTCGGATGACGAAGAGGTGTTAGTGCAAGGAGAGAAGTCAGGCACAATGATACCATTTATATCCCACCTCAAGGTGTTAAAATATATACGCCAGGGATGCGTGGCGTATCTAGCAAGCTTGACGGCCACAGATTCTGATGAGAAACGGGTGGATGATATCCCGGTGGTACGCGAATTTTCACAAGTTTTCCCAGAAGAACTTCCTGGATTACCGCCAACCCGACAGGTCGAATTCAGAATCGATTTACTACCACAAGCTGGCCGTGTTGCTAAAGCACCCTACCGACTTGCACCATCCGAGATGCAAGAGTTATCCAATCAGTTGCAAGAATTATTGGATAAAGGATTTATACGTCCTAGCTATTCCCCGTGGGGTGCACCTGTATTATTCTTGAAAAAGAAGGACGGGAGCCTTAGAATGTGCATTGATTACAGGGAGTTGAATAAGTTAACAATCAAAAATAGGTACCCTCTTCCTCGAATTGATGACCTGTTTGACCAGCTGCAAGGTGCGAGCTATTTCTCAAAAATCGATCTTAGATCGGGATACCACCACGTTAGAATTCAGGAAGAAGATATCCCAAAAACCACATTCCGGACTCGCTACGGCCATTACGAGTTCTTGGTTATGCCTTTCGGGCTAACAAATGCGCCGGCAGTGTTCATGGACCTCATGAATCGAGTCTGTAAACCCTACCTCGACAAATTCGTCATCGTGTTTATTGACGATATTTTGATTTACTCGAGAAGTAAAGAGGAGCACGAGCAACACCTAAGAATAATTTTAGAGCTCCTGAATCAGGAGAAGTTGTATGCAAAATTCTCCAAGTGTAACTTCTGGTTACAGGAGGTGCAGTTCCTCGGTCACGTCGTAAACCATCAAGGAATACACGTTGATCAGAGTAAAATTGAAGCAATTAAGAATTGGCAAGCGCCTAAAACGCCAAAGGAAATCCGCCAATTCTTAGGCTTAGCTGGATATTATCGTCGATTTATAGAAAACTTTTCCAGCATCGCCCAACCTTTAACTCTCCTAACTCAAAAGGATCGAAGGTATGAATGGGGAGAAGAGCAGGAGACGGCGTTTCAAACGTTAAAGCAAAAATTGTGCCAAGCGCCGATTTTAAGTCTTCCCGATGGAGACGATGGTTTTGTCGCGTATTGTGACGCATCTCGTAGAGGGTTAGGATGCGTGTTGATGCAGAATAATAAGGTTATAGCCTATGCTTCCCGACAGTTAAAAGTACACGAGAAAAATTACACTACTCATGACTTGGAACTGGGAGCGGTTATCTTCGCACTTAAAATCTGGAGACATTACCTCTACGGTACAAAGTGCACCATCTTCACCGATCATAAAAGTTTGCAACACATATTTGATCAGAAAGAACTAAATATGAGACAACGAAGATGGGTCGAGTTGTTGAGCGATTATGACTGTGACATCCGTTATCACCCCGGCAAGGCAAACGTTGTAGCCGATGCCTTGAGTAGGAAAGATCGGGTTAAGCCATTGCGAGTGCGAGCGTTGGGGATGATAGTCCAGTCGAACCTTTCGGACCTGGTTCGAGTCGCTCAACGTGAGGCGTTGAAAGAGGAACAATTGGAAAAGGAGGGACTTTACGGCAATGAGAAGAATTTCGAACAGCGCATGGACGAAATTCTCTATTTCAAAAGTCGGATTTGGATCCCGACCCTCCATGATCTTCGTGAATTAATCATGGACGAAGCACATAGATCAAAATATTCCATACATCTGGGATCGGATAAGATGTACAAGGATGTGAAGGAGTTCTACTGGTGGCCGGGTATGAAAAAAGATATCGCAACGTATGTCGGTAAATGTACGACTTGTGCGAGAGTTAAGGCAGAGCACCAGAAACCCTCGGGAATGTTACAACAACCAGAAATTCCCGAATGGAAGTGGGAGCAAATCACGATGGATTTTGTGACACATCTTCCTAAAACGTCCCGAGGACATGATGCAATTTGGGTAATCGTGGATCGATTAACCAAATCGGCACATTTTATCCCAATTAGAAATAATTATAACACAGAGAGACTTGCGCAGATTTATATAAATGAAATTGTGTCTCGTCATGGGATACCCATCTCAATCATCTCCGATCGGGATAGCCATTTCACCTCCAAGCTTTGGCAAGCTGTGCAAGAAGCGCTGGGAACGCGTATTGATCTAAGCACAGCTTACCACCCTCAGACCGATGGTCAGTCTGAGAGGACCATCCAAACCCTGGAGGATTTGCTTCGTGCATGCGTACTGGATTTTAAGGGAAATTGGGATCAACATCTCTCACTCGTTGAATTTTCCTATAATAACAGTTACCATAGCAGTATAAAGGCAGCGCCTTACGAAGCATTGTATGGTCGGAAGTGCCGATCACCACTCTGTTGGACTGAAGTGGGCGACACTCAGGTTATTAGATCAGACCTGGTCCAGGAAACGACCAGCAAAATCCTTGAAATTAGGAGCAATCTGAAGGCCGCGCGGGATCGGCAAAAGAGTTATGCCGATACCCGTAGAAAACCGTTGTCGTTTGAGAAATGTGATAAAGTGTATTTGAAAGTATCACCTTGGAAGGGTGTAGTCAGATTTGGAAAGGCGGGGAAATTAGCCCCGAGATATATTGGACGATTCAATATTACTGCAAAAATCGGTCCCGTAGCATACCGATTAGAACTACCCGATGAATTGAGTGCAGTTCACAACGTGTTTCACGTATCGAACTTGAAAAGATGTCTGGCGGATGAGACATCGGTGTTACCTTTAGAGGGTGTCCAAATAAATGATAAACTCAATTTCGTAGAGGAACCCGTAGAAATAGTGGACGGAAAAATCAAGCAACTTAGACACAACAAGATTTCGTTGGTCAAAGTTAGATGGAATTCGCAACGAGGCCCAGAATATACCTGGGAGCGAAAGGACGAATTCCGGAAGAAATACCCCCATCTATTTCCTCAAAAAGAAGTAGTCGTCGCGTAAAATTTCGAGGACGAAATTTCTTTTACGGGGGGAGAATGTAACGATTCCGGCAAAATCAGGTATACCCTAACCGGTATATACTATTTATGTGTTAGTTAATAATGAATATGTGAATTATGATGCGTTTATACAAGTATGTATGATTCATAGTACGAATTATACTCGATTATACAGTTAATCGCATTGGAAATACGATTAACCGATTAACGGTTATTGAAGCCCGAACGATCGGGGATTGCATTATAGACGAAATATATATTATTTTGTGATGTTTGCGAAGTATTAAAGCTTCGGGATAAATGAATTAAAGCACAGAAAAAGGATTTCGATTTAATGGTACGTCGGTACGTTAAACGAAACCTTTAATACCAAACCGAGCAAGAGACGATCGATCAAGCCGAAAAAGATGCACAATTATTAATACTATGATGTTTTAAGTTAATAAATGTCATGGTTTAAGTTTTTAAATCAGTTTTATATAAATTTCATTTTTAAGCCGAAAAACGACCGTTTTAGCCTCGTTTTAAGCCAAATTAAACGTTTAACCGAAAAACGAACTGAACCAGATTATCCAAAACATTATCCAGATTACGAGAATCTGAACTTGTGGCCACAAATGAAGATGTGGGTCCCCCCACCCATCCAATAGGTCCGATCGGACCACATTACATCAAACAACATTTCATTTTCTTTTTTTCACAAACCCAACTCAACCATCTTCATTTCTTTCAATAACTCCATCCAAAAACCGGCAATTCTAGCAAGAAAAACCGAGGTAAAAATTGTGTTATGTACGTGTTTTATGTTCGTTTCTTGAGTTCTCTTTAAGAAAATGAGGTTTCCAAGTGAAAAAGGGTGAAAACCCGAGATGGAACCGATTCTTGCATGATCAAGTGATGTATACGGGTTATACAAGGGATCTTGGTCCAAGAAAGGAGTTAAACGAACCAAAAACGAATTTTCACGGTTAAATCTTTGTTTTTAAAGCATAACCGAAACCATGAAAGAAATGGCTTGATTGTGAGTGTAACTTGCTTGGTGTGGTGTTATTGTGCTTGTAGGTGTTGTATCTAGTTGCTAGCAAGGGCTAGAAAGCGAGATTCTTGCGGTTTGGAGCTAGAAACTCAAGGTAGTTCGGTTTTTGTATAAGGGTTGTGATTTGGACAGATTGTGTTTCGTGTAGAGTTAGGTCATGCAATTTTACAGGGATGATCTACACATGAAAATAAGAGTTCTTTGAATTTTTGGTAATTTTTGAATAAAGAATGAATATTTGGTGAATTTAATGCTCGGTTTTGGCCAAAAATGGTGAAAAATAGTTAAATATCATGAAAAATTCTGGAAAATTTTAGATAAGCTTTTTATAACATTTATAAGACACACACAAAATTTGAGGTCATTTGGAGAAGTCTAAGTAGGCTTTTCGGTTAAACGAGTTCTAGGGTTTTCTAGCTCGGTTTTAGTAAAAATGGCATTTAAAAAGGGATTTTGGTTCTGGAAAAATTACAGGGGATTTTCCTAAGATCGTTTGGTATTTACGACATATTTAGTGTTTAAATGGTGTTTAAAAATAGATAAATAAATGTTAAATATAAAAATTAATTCTGGAAATATTTTTATAAAATTCCCCACTGTCAAAAAGTGATTTGTGCAAAATTTCAAGATCCGAGACTAAACGGATAATTATTTGTGCTAAAACAAACTTTTAAAGCATAAAACGCGTAAACCGGTAAAGTTCGCATAAGCGAGCTGACTGGTGTATAAAAACCCTAAAAATGAACTATTTTCATATAATTAAGTTAAACAAGTAAAAATGAATCATCCGAAAATAAGTTGGATGGTCTGAGTGTTTTTAGCCTATTTAACAGTTTCCGGTACGATAATGACGGAAACGAGTCCCGCGGCCAATCGGGACATCTAAACCGAGCCCTAATTTCACAACTTAGTTAAATTATCAATTAACAACTATTTTCGGGTCGTGTGTGACCAAACTCATTTTTGAAACATAAAAATGGATAACCGTGCTAGGCACGCAAAACGGGAAAAATGACTAATAGTAGATCTGACTAGTGAACTCTATACGATATCACAATCTGAGTCCGGGGAAAGTGTTTCTGGGTTAACATTGCCCCCAGAACGGGTACAGTACTATGTTAACTGTGTCCCCAGATGTACCGGTTAACACGGTTAAAGTTATGTTAATAGTGATTGTATAGTAACGAACTTAGGGATCGTATTACAGATTTGGACTAGTAGCTGGAGTGTTGTATTACTAATTTACCTACGATAAGGTGAGTTTCACGAGCCCCTTTTTCTGAACTGATTTCGAATATTTTCTCGGGGCGGAAGCATGTTTTTACTGAAATGTTTAAATACATACTGAACGCATGGATTTGCGTGGATTTATATATTTTATGGTCCGCGAATCGTACGGAAATGTACTAAGATGGTAATTGTCTGAGTGGCTAACATTCTAAGGCCCCGGAACACGAGTGATTAACTGAAAGCCGGTAGAGTGTGGATAGTACTATTGGTCTGACAAACCCAACTGGTCCGGCATGGATTTGCTGATGTTTCCCAGCCAGTTGCACATGTCTATTTTGTTGATATTTATTTTGCTATGTAATGTTAGACATAGCGGTTTGGGGCAGTTCCGTGGACGGGGGATATGTCACGGGCCCGTGGGCGGGGGATATGCCACGGGGGTTGTGTGTGATAGTCAGAGGTTTCACTTGTGGGCTCAGCATAATTACATCGCTAATATATGATTATTATAATGATTTGTCACTGTTGTTTAAATTAGTGAAACTCACCAACTATTCGTAGTTGACCCGTTTTCTTTACATGCTTTCTAGGTACTCCCAAACTGGAGTAAGTGCTACATGCTTGCTGATGCGTGCTATTTGTGGAAGTTTAGTGATCGTTTTGTATTAAATATGATAATGTAATGTTGGTAAAACTTATGTGCTATCGCCTAGACGGGAACTAAACTCGGAACAATGTAATATGATGTAAATTAATGTAGTGGTGTTTTCTTTATAAGCAATGCTGTTGATATCAGATGTGTCTGTTGCATCCCGTTTACGTTTCCGCTGCGGTTACGGGGTGTTACAATATCCTTTAAGCAGACTTAAATCTTCATGATAATATCAAACTTTGCTCGATATATATCATACGAGCAAACTTGTTCTTCTTGGGTCCATTCAACCTTTTGTCTTTAACTTATTTGAACAAGTTCAAGTGTGTTGATGACACTCTAGCTTGCTCAAGGTTGAACAATTCTCATTGGAAGTCCTTAGAGTAATTTCTTCATTAACTTCCTTCAAGTTTTCTTGGACGATTGTTTATTATCAAACCATGCTCGATCCACCAAATTACTGGTTTTAGCTTGGTTTAGTCAAGGGTTTGCTATGAAACCAATATTTCTTGACTTGAAGAACAACTTTGCTTGATGAAGTGTAGCTTGCTCGAACTAACACTTTGAAGACTTCAAGAAGATAACCTTGCTCGTTTGGGCAAAATACCTTGCTTGACTAAGTTTAAGCTTGCTTGAATGCCTAAGTTTGCTCGGTTTTCATACTTAGCCATTTTTCAATGAGGTTGAGAAGATTCCAATCTTCCTTAGTCATTTTCTTATCCCAACATAGATATATGTTGATTGTGCAGTGATATATTTTTAACCCAAAACGATCATAATAATATTTTTTTAGTGGGCCATGAAGTATACATGTCAAAATTAATGAATAAAAATAGTTGAAAAAGAAGTAAAAATTAAACAATAAAACAAGTGACAAGAAGAGGATAAAACAAAAGCTGATTTCACATCATCGTGTTTTATTATATTATACTAGATTTGTTTAAAAATGTTAGAAAATATGTTACAATAATATAAATAAAAATAAATAATAAAGTTAATTATTAAAAAACTTGTGTGTGTAACTTAAGTTAAATTGAATGGTTTTAATTTCCAAAAATAAATTTTGTCATTTTACTATTGCACCCTTGTATTTAAATAATTCAAAAATATAAAAGAAATAATATGATTGGTTAAAACCTCTTCTCGTACTTCTCGCATTAAAAATCACTCTAAAATGAACCTAATCCTATATATATATATATATATATATATATATATATATATATATATATATATATATATTGGGGATGGTTCAGGAGAGAAATGAAATTACTGCGAGAAATACGAGACATGAATATGAGCCACTAGTTTTGTTTTAGGTTTTAAATGCTTAAATATAAATAAAGAAAGTATAAATGCATTAATTCTCTTTCTTTAGTTAATATAACTAATAAACCATAATAGTTATCTATTTAATAAATATAACTAATTAAATTATTATAATTGAAAAATATTAAGAACTCATTTATATTTAAAAAATATTTTTTGTCTCTTGAATTTTTTCCTACACAAGTACAATTTATTCATACATTGAAATTTCTTTCTATCAAAAACCAATTTCTTCCAACTCAATATAATAATATTCACCAACACGTACTTACATTGTGATAAATAACACAAAAAACTATTTTACATGTGTTTGCATTATATATCAACAAAAAAAATACAACCTATACAAAAACATATAACATACACTTGTTCTAAGAATTAGAAAACATATAACCTACACACGAAAAACATATAACCTACACCCAAAATTCATCATCAATAAAATACACACGCGCACGAAAACATACAACCTACACACGAAAATTTTATCTTACACAAATACAATTTATTCATACATTTATAACATTTTTTTTGTATTCAAAACCAATTTCTTCCAACTCAACATATCAATATCTATCAATACGTAGTTACATTGTGATGAATAATACAAAAAACTATCTTACACATGTTTGCATTAAATGTCAATAAAATATATACAACCTACACAAAACCATATAACCTACATTTGTTCTACGAATAAGAAAACATATAACCTACATATGAAAAACATATAACCTACGCACGTTTAAGATATGTGTATCTTTGTGTAGTTTATATAATTGTTGATGTCGAATTACATATGAAGTTGTATGTTTTTTTGTATGTTGTACATTTTTATTGCTTAAACCAAGTGTAGGTTATATAATTTTGTGTAGGTTGTATATTTATTATTATTATTATTTAATAGACACATTTGTATGATATTTTTTTATTAATATTTATGACAACATTTTTATAGGCATTTCAATTGAAAAATATATATATCATGTTTTGTATTTGTTGTTAAAAAACACGTTGATATTTCCTAATAAATGAGTGGAAAGAAATTATTATTTTAATATAAAGAAATAGTATTATATGAATAAATTGTATTTTTGTTGGATAAAATGAGGAGGGTGTAAATAAAAATAATACTAAATTATTTTTTTATCTTTTTAATTATTATAGTTAAATTAATTAGATATATTAATTAGAGAGAGATTTATTATGGTTATATTTGTTGTATTAATAAAGAGGGATAGTGTATTTATTGTTGCATTTACATTTTTTTTATTTATTTTTAAATATTTAAAACATAAAACAAAAACTAGTGGCTCATATTCATTTCTCGCATTTCTCGCACTAATATCATTTCTCTCCTGAAGTTAAACTTATATATATATAAACGAAACCTTTAAAAGCTCTATGGTTGATTCATACATTCTCTCAAGCCACCAGATTGTTTTATTTTTAAATGCAGGCTTCTCATGCATTTGACCAGAATTCACGGGTATGGGTCTTACCAAACCCTTAAACAGGTTATAACATCTCACTGAATTAAAAATAAATCTCATCAAATATTTGATGTAAAAATCCTTTAAAATAAGGATATACCAAAAATTAATATATGATTTTTTTAAAAAATATATTATTTATAATTAATAAACAATTTATAGTAAAACAATTAAGCGGATCTTGGGTTTCACCAAACCCATAAAACTTTTAAACCGGGTTATAACATCTCATTTATTTGTGAAATCCTTTTATCATCAAATTCTAAGTATATTATTAACTTTCTTACGATAAACAAAATTAAAATAGAAAATATATAAATATTACGAATAATGTAAAACAACCCGCGTAATACGGGGATAAAAACTATTAATGTGTGTGTGTGTGTACCAAAATCCTATGTGTCAATTTCTAATTTCTCCCCACCCCCTCTTAAGTCACAAAATTGCTTGATTTGTGATTTTAGGCATCTTATGCATTCGACCAGAATTCATGGGTATGGGTCTAACCAAACCCGATTAATCCTTTAATGGGTTATAAAATCTTATTTATATGTGAAACACTTTCATAATCAAACAATAAATTTTGCGGGTCATGGGTCTCACCAAACCCGAATAGCCCTTAAACGGGTTATAACATCTCATTTTTTTGTGAAATATCCTCTTAATCGTCAAACAATAATTTCCGCTGCTCATGGGTCTAACCAAACTCGGATAGCCCTTAAACGGGTTTTAACATCTCATTTATTTGTGAAACACTTTCATCATCAACCCCTAATTTAATTTCTCTCCATTACATATTCTTCGTCGCCAGTCTATCCTCTCCATCACCTGTTAACTTCCTATTACCACCGCCGTCGTCAACGTCTCCTCTCATGCATCATCCACCATCGTCACCTACATCAACCGCCCTTATTTCATAATACAAATATTTGTGTTCTTCTTTATATGTTCGTTTAAAAAATTAGCATCTTCGTGTTCGTTTACATTCGTTCGTTAAAAATTTTAAAAAAAACCTACACGTCTCAATTGAAAGAGTCCAAACGTTAAAACAATAGTGTGCATAAGAAACTTATATGTCACGCCCCAACCTATGGCAAAACATGTCGATGCGCGACTAAATTTGTATCATAGCTCAAACGACACTAATAAATAAAGAGACTTCACTCCGTCGCACTACGCGTCAGAGAAGCCTTCCCCGTGTCGCGTAGCGCAACATGCGGGGAGGGAAAAACCAAATTTTTTGAATAAAATACATTTTAGCCTTGGGACTTTGTTTAGATGCACCATTGTAAGGCCCCGAACCCGGTAGCCCTACTTTAGCGTCGGATTTACTCATAAACACAGTTCTTACAAATCAGAGTTCATTAAAACTTTCGCGGAATATAAAAACTTTCATGAAACGTTACAACAATCCAAAACTTGCCTTAATTAAACATTCTTGTCTTTCAAAATAAACGTCAATTACATTAAAACATCTTGAGTCTTCAGATGTCAGTCTCCTATTCGCCCACCATGTGCCCGCTCAAGCTAGTTGTCTCATTCTACTCACCTGCGTGCATACTAAAAGTCAGCTACGCTGAGTGAGTTCTAGTTAATCGGACGCCATACAATACATACACATACATACATATCCGAAGATACATATCCATACCTAACTAGTTACCCTTCTGTTCTACATACATACTTACTACCATACATACATACATATCTACAATCACTAACCTCAGTCTACCGAGAGTACGTTCATAGTCCGCCGTCTATACCTGTACTCAAGGTCGTGAACACGTAAAAGGTCTGCAGTCCTTACCTACGTTGTCGTCTATTATCTGTAACACGTATAAGGCCCACCGTCCCTATCTACGTTTACATCTATCATCTACATTACGTATAAGGCCCGCAGTCCTTAACTACGCCATCACCAGCCGAGTCTATGTCCGACAAAAGCTAGAGGGATTTGCCATCCTAACTTACTATGTCGAACGTAGAACTCACATACCATTCGTGTACCTGTATACACATACTTCACATATACAATAATTACATTATAGCATAAGAACACTCTAGGCGTTCTTTACATCATTCATTTAACAACCATACCTCTTGTCGATACGTGCAATATCCGAAGATCGTTCACGCCCCGACAAGTATTCATATGTAATGTTCATACATCTTCGATATATAATATTCGTACCTTTATTTTTGACCTGACAGTACGCGCAATATCTGAAGATCGTTCGCGTACCAACAAGCAATCATTCATATCCATCACATATATCACATATGGCATACACTTATCACTTAGGATAAATGTATTAACAACACATCGAGTATGCACACAGCCCCGAAAACATAACACATAAATGGGGCTAGAAACTCACCTGAATCCTGTTACTCTCTCCGTTAATCGTTATTACCTTCTTGAGCTGTGCACGGCTAACTGTATAATATTTACATGTATCAATTAACTACTACTACTCATGTTGTATTTCTATCTTTATACAACCCACAACGAACGGGGGTCCGGGGGCAGCGCCCCTGGCAGCGGGGTCTAGGGGCGGCAGCCCCTAGCAGCGTCCAAGGGGCTGAGCCCCTGGCTGGGGTCGAGCTTGACTTTTAGGCGAAGTTAAACCTTAGGCGAACTTAGCTTTAGGCGAAAAACCTTAGGCGAACTTAGCTTTAGGCGAAGTTGTCATCAGGTGAACTTAGCTTTAGGCGAAGTTGTCATCAGGCGAACTTAGCTTTTAGGCGAAGTTGTCATCAGGCGAACTTAGCTTTTAGGCGAAGTTGTCATCAGGCGAACTTAGCTTTTAGGCGAAGTTGTCATCAGGCGAACTTAGCTTTGCAGGAGAAGTTCATCAGGCGAACTTAGCTTGCAGGCGAAGTTGTCGGCTGCAGCTACTGTTCGTCCTTAATCATCTTCGTTTCTTAACCAAATAACTCGATTTAGGTATCCACGGAATCGTCTGACCAGCGCCTACAAACCCCAACCATCAAATCGGCCTAACATCGATGTTTAAGGGGTGCGATTTAGGCATATAGGTTACGGGTTCTTTTATCAATCGATTAACCCATCAAATCATATCCATTTTCAGTAAGTTTAGCTTTGTAGGATTCGTTTTTACCATACAAACACCGATCTATCATTTCTATACTAATCCAAACCTAAACGAACATGTTCTCGATATAAACGTACCGTAAATGAGTCGAACTACGAACACGAGCTGGTCTTGTTGCTTTGGTTCGTCACGACGATCTAGCACCAACGAGCTCGGGTCCTCGCCTTTGGATCTTGGTTCGGGTTGTGTGGGTTTTGGAGTGTGTAGAGATTAGGATGGATAAATGGATGGAATGGAAAGGATTGGGGTTTAAGGGGGTATTTATACTCCCTTAAGCCCATCGACCGAAGGCCCATATTTCCTTTTGGTCCATATCTAATCCCATCTAATTATCCTACTAAGTCTTCATATTTTGCTATTATTATTATCGTTCCACTAACTCGTTTATTTCACCCGACAAAATAATATAATAAATATTACTTTAGAAATTTCGGGATGTTACAACCATTAAGCCAAAATAAGTGAATTTGAGGTTCGATAATCGGTTATACAAGACATAATAATCTAAAAAGAGATAAACATCATAACTACTCAATAAATATGAGCTTCATTAATGGATGATCCGAATACAAAACCGGTTTGGTATAAAATACAAATAAAAGGAATTGAAAAATCAAAATGTTACATTATATTTACGTATTAAATTAAAACAAAACTACGTTAAAAAATAAAAACAAATCATTACAAAATATAAAATAGCAAAACGATTAAAAACAAAAATCTAAATATTCTCCAATAACACGAGGGGCTCAAATTAGTGTGTGTGTGTGTGTTAGCTATACATGTATATGTTAAATTTCCAAAACTACACATATATTTCAGCAACAAAAAATGTATATAAAATCTACACTATACATGCATATAGAGTTAAGTGTCATTTTAGTACCTGTAGTTTAGCCAACTACGCAACTTTAGTACCTAAACTTTATTTTGTGCAACTAGCTACCTCAGTTTCAAAAAAACTTGCCATTTTAGTATTTTTGGCTAACCCCGTTAATTTTTTCTCGTTAAGTCAAGGGTAAACTTGTAATTTCAGTTATTTTATTAATTCATTTAAGAGTTAAATGCCATTTTAGTACATGTGGTTTGGCCAACTACGCAACTTTAGTACCTAAACTTTAGGTACTAAAGTTGCGTAGTTGGCCAAACCACATGTACTAAAATGGCACTTAACTCTTCATTTAATCAAATTCCCCCTTTTGTAAAGGTATTGTTTAGTTTTTAAACATTTGAAAACCCTAGGGACCGATGGTGTCAAATCTAAAACTAAACAGCCCCCACCCCCTTTCTCTTTCATTTTCCGACTTCTGTCCCGATCTCAATACCGGCGGGATTCCGGCCATCTCAGCTCTGGCCAACTGGTTAATTTTCATTTTGAATTCCATCCAAAAATCTGCTATACAATATGTGCAGTGCATTGACCTGATTAAGCAGGGGATTAACAGCTCTGATTGACGAAATCGGAGGGCGGAATTGGGCCCAATTGTGGTGGTGTAACTAGTTGCATGATCCGTTATGACCAATTTTGACATTTCTATGGTTTATGAGGATTTGGGGGTCTTTCAAACTTGACTATAAAAGTATTCAGAACCAGCTTATGAACAAGTCAGTCACTTGTCCTACTGGCTATTGCATCCCTCGTTAAAACTTTGTAAAAACCATAGGCGCGAGTTCGAGTCCCTGTCACCACATATTTTTTTGATTTTATGATAAAATAATTGAAATTACAAGTTTACCTCTGACTTAATGAGAAAAAATTAACGGGGTTAGCAAAAAGTACTATAATGGCAAGTTTTTTTGAAGCTAGGGTAGCTAGTTGCATAAAAAAAAGTTTAGGTACTAAAGTTGCGTAGTTGGCCAAACCACAGGTACTAAAGTAGCACTTAACTCTTTTTGAGTTTATGATAAAATAATTGAAATTACAAGGTTACCCCTGACTTAACGAGAAAAAATTAACAGGGTTAGCAAAAAGTACTAAAATGGCAAGTTTTTTTGAAGTTGGGGTAGCTAGTTGCACAAAATAAAGTTTAGGTACTAAAGTTACGTAGTTGGTCAAACCACAGGTACTAAAGTGGCACTTAACTCCATGCATATATGTACACATATATTAGCATTGATATGCATATCAAACCTACATATAAATTACACATGTGTATTTTAATATCGAGAGTAAGTATCAAATCCTTCCTGAGGTTTGGTCAATTATGCGACTTTCATCCAAAAAAAAAATTATTTTGGTGGTGCTACTAGATCATTAACGTTTAACATTTGATTTCAATGTCGTCAGATGTTTTTTTCATCATGAACTCTGGGGTATATTTGTCTTTTTAGCTCCTTTATTATTTACATAGGGGTTATTGGATTTAAGGACTTCCAAATTTCACTCATTGGCCAGAACAATCCCAACTAATGAAATATTTCTCACCACTCTCAACTTTTATCTTATTTTCTTTTGTCACTCGCAAACTAACGGGGCCCTAACTCCGTTAGGCTATTAAACCTGGTTTCCCTCTGCATATGGTAGTAGAGAGTTAGACGGTTTAGAGATCTCCTCAAAGGGTTAGTTCTCACTCTGTTTTGAGGGACCCTAAGAGTTTATTGCTAACATGAAAAACTTTTAACTAATTAATAATAATGATGATAATAATAATAATAAATGTGGGTCCTACACCACCACCTGATCTTTCTTCTACATCAAATTAACCATAGCCTCCAAAACCACCATCATCCAACCAATAACCTTCACCACCATTAGAGCTGTTCAAAACCGGATATCCGAACATTTCGGATAGTGAAAATCACTATCCGAATCCGAATCCGAAATTTCGGATATCCGAATATCCGGAAATAGAATTAAAAAAAACTTGTTTTACTAATAAAAATTATACATCATATTAAGAATTCAAGTTTCTAAATCCAATAAACCAAACATACAACCACCAAAAAACAAGTTTCTAAATCCAATAAACCAAACATACAACCAAATAACAAGTTTCTAAATCTAACAAACCAAACATTAAACAACCAAATAACACAATTCATTGTTCAAAATAAAGTAAACGCAACACATTCAACACAAACATCACTCCATTGTTCCAAGTTTCCAACTTCCATGCCAACAAATATAACCTACAAATATAACAACATAAATTTATATCCATTCGTTCAAACCCTTATAATTAAATATTCAAGTTCGTGCATTATACCTTTAATGGCAGCAAGTCGGCAACCAAAACAGGCCAATTTAACCTTTAAAACACCTGCTCAAATTTCAAAATTATAGACATTATACAATACCCAAAACGGACCAAAAGTCCAAAACCACTATCAACTTATCAAGTATCACTTAGCTACTAGTTTAAAAATGTCACGGTTTTATATCTAAAAAATAAAATATACCTTAAGCGACTTCGGGCGTTTCATCAACCATCTCATCAATTATGATAGTTGGTTGTTCCAAGGATAAGTCTTTCATACAATCATACCTACAAAATAAAAGAAAATCAACCAAATTAATAATGCATATATTAGAAAAAATACAATTGAAACGTAAAATAATAGTATATTACAACCTTCTTCCAAGCTCTCGATGTCAATCAAGATTAATAAGATACAAAGTTGGAGTCATTTGCTTCTTTTAATTAGAGTTGATTAGCATTTCTGTCCGACACCACCTCCACCTCGTTTTCAGAAAATTGTTCACAACTGGAGTCATTTGCTTTAGTATTATCCTCCATTTCACAACTTAATCTGTCAAGAAGCAAATCTAATGTCAAATAGCAATCTATAACTAATTTAATGTATAATATAACTAAAAATCTGGTATTACAAAGTAACAATCTGACAATCTAGATTAATAAGCTACAAAGTAACAATCTATAACAAATTTAATGGATATTTTGAATAGCCCTAACTACAACTAACAAAGTTACAATTAATAAGCTAACAAAGTAACAATTAATTAACAATCTAACAATAAATGGATAGAGACGGTGGACCTGTGGTGGTGGCTGAGTGGAAGATGATGGACGGCGACTTATGTCTGAATGGATGTTTGATGGGCCGGGACTGGTGGTGCTCAGACGGGATGGCGACGGAAGACGGGATGGCCGGATACGGTTCCTGAGACAGTGGCCGGAGACGCGATGTTAGTGAGAGAGAGGGAGAGAGGGAGCGTCACAGATCTAAAAGTGAGAGTTTGAGAGAGAGGCGCGATGTGTTATGTGAGATATTGAGATTTAAGGTTTGTGTATACTATAAAATAAAATTAAAAAATATTATAATTAAAATACCGGATAATTCGGATATCCGAAAAATCAGAGAACTACTATCCGAATCCGAATCCAAATTTTCGGATATCCAGGATTCGGATATCCGAATTTTCGGATAGTTCGGATACGGATAGTCGGATAATTCATATACGGATTCGGATTCGGATAGTTTTGAACACCCCTAACCACCATCACCCAACCAACAATCTTCACCATCACCCCCCTCAAATAGTGGATTAAATCCACCAAAATTCTCATCCGGTTCTCACTAGACCTGACCCTTCTCTACCTATTTACTCCTTATTTGGTTGTTATTACGAATCCAAAACAACAAAGTAAGGGGCGCCACCAACCATCTACAAGGGCTTCCTCCAAAATCACGATCTTTGGAAGATGTTAGCATTTCATATGGTCTAAATGAAACCTCATTTGAACATGTAGGTTTATCCCCAGTGGTGCAAACTGATATCGGCGCTGAAGATTCTCAACAAATAGCGGCCATTTAAAGCCGTACAAGATTGGTAATCAAAGTCGAGAGCAAGTAAGGCCTGGTAAAGACGAAAAGGTCACTCAGGTCTAGCCCTCTGCTCACTGTCCGTCCCTGGGAAAAATTTCATTAGTCAAATTAGTGCTATTTAATAAGCAAAATTTGGCTAAAATAGAGTGTATTCAGTCTGAAAGCCTTAATCTCATGACCAGTGATGTTGCTTATTGCGAAACTTTTGTAAGGCCCCGAACCCGGGCACCATACTAACAATTGGATGTACACTTGAACACAGCTTAAAAATCAGAGTTTACAAAAACTTTAACGGAATTAAACTACATTTTTATAAAACCTTCTTTCTAAAACAACTCTTTGGATGCCAACACCGTGTGGATAGCCTTGTATGCACTTCAAGTTTCTTTACTTTCTTTAATCAACCACCTGTGTGCATATTAAGGTAAACTACACTTTGTGTGAGTTCTAGTTTTTACATGCAACAAGTTATACCTACACATTCATACTATTTCGTATCCGAAGATACACATACCAATCTTAACCTGTTCCACATTCATATATTTATACAAACTTTATTAACACTCAAACCGTACATATATACTTAGCATATTCACATTAAAACACTTACCCTAACTAACAATGAGTATGTTCATAGTCTGCCGTCTATACCTATACTCAAGGTCGTGAACACGTACAAGGTCCGCATTCCTTACCTATGGTCACCATTCACGGTACGTGCAATATCCACGGTCCTTCCATATAACAACATACATTAACAGCATGCACAAGGTCCTCATTCCTTCCCTATGCTAACACCTATGTTATAACACGTACGAGGTCCACAGTCCTCCCTATGTTAATACCTACATTATAGCACATATGATGTCCACCGTCCCATATGTTAAAATATTTCAAAAACACGTACGAGATCCAAATTCCTCCTTATGCTACCACATTACATTTACAACACGTATAAGGTCCACTGTCATTTCCTATGCTGACACCTAACAACTACAGCACGTGTAACGTTAAGTCATGATAATGTTTAGTCATATTCATAAGTCTGACTGTTTTAAGAAAAATGAAACGAGCCTCAAAAGTAAGAGAGCGAGTTAAGCGAGTAGTTCACTTTTGGTCGGATATAAACTCGAATTTATGTCGGGTTCGGTTCCGAAATGAATAAAATATTAATTTAGAATTTTGAAGATGAAAAAGTCATGTTTATAAACAACATAATGAACATAAATACTCAAAAAATTCACCATTTTTATTAATAACTAAATATCCAAATTACATCGAAGTTTTTATACGGGTCGTGTTTCGGGTTTTAAAATTGACGAATATCACAAAAGACGCAAAGAAATGTCACATCATTTAAAAAATGACATGTCATTTCAAAAATGTCACGTCATCAAAAAAATAAAACTAACGGAGTTAAGGTTCCGTAGTTTGGGAGTACCAGAATAAAATATGATGAAAGTTGGGAGTGGTGGGAAATTGTTAGTTGGGTGTGTTTCTGGCCAACAAGTAAAAGTTAGGAGTATTTAAATAAAATAGCAATTTACAAAAAAAATGGTTTTTATACCATTTCCAGTTAACTAGTCAGGTTAATACCCTAAAAAGTTTTATAAGTTACGGGTTTTCATTGCTGGAAACTGGTTACTAACGAACCGGTTGTTGGCCAAACTGGTTTTGGTCGTGTTGATCGATAAATGGCTCGTTAATAACAGTTAATCTACAAACCGATTAACTAATTTTTGCATCACTAGATAAAAATAATTACTAACGCCTACAAAGAATTCCAAATAAACTTGAGTTAATTGTTTGGTTGATCTCTACGCTTTGCATATCATGCATTGTTGGTACTCAATGTTTAATAATTACACAGTTAATCCTGATACTCGAAAAAATGATCATAAATGGGCCTAATAGTTGCATTTTCATAACATGGATGGTCCTTAGCAGCTAACGACGTTAAGTTTTCCACTTAAGCCCAAATGAAATAACCAAACCACCTTTAGAGAACCATTTCGAGATAGGTTTTACAAAAATCAACTCGTATCCTTCTTACAATCAAATGCTCTAAAATATTAGTTTGATATTCGGGAAAAAAAAAATAAGAGTCAAGATTTTTTAACAGAAGTCCAGAATAAAAATAGTGTGAAAGATAATAATAGTGGTATCAATTTTTTATCATGAAATTATTATCAACCAACTCTTAAAAAATGGAATTAATAAAATTCAATTTTCCTCTTTTTTAAATATCACATCTAACGTGTACTTTATTTTTTTAACGAGAGGTAAAGAAAAAACAAAATGAACGGAAAGTTTAGTCATTTGGGGCTTTGATTTATGTAGACACATGACGTTGCTTTCTAGAGAATTTTCATGAAAAATTAATTAAAAATGTTTTCTTCCAAAGAAAAAAGTCAGTTTGTAAGAGAATGGCTTCTTTTAAGTCTTCGTGGTTAGTTGATTTTAAATGTTTTTGTCCAATCATTAATTACTTAATAATTTTAAACATTAAAGTTTCAATTTTAACGATTTCAGTCCAACTGACAAACGTCATCCAACTATTAGTGTTTTTAGTGTAATTGGGGATTAACTTACTGATCAAGTTAATTTTAATATGAATCTAAATAAGTCGGGTGCGGGGTGCACACTTATATGATATTATTATAATTGGTATTAAAAACGTATTGGAAAATTAATTAATTAACTTTCTTTGGTTACAGAGTTTAATAAAATAACATGAGCGTATTTTCAGTTTTATGATAAGTGCAAAGCAGGTATCATTGTCCCTGTAAAAACCCTAATATAACGTTATCTTGATTATACGAAGTTCTTTCTGGTTCATCATTACATACACAAATCCATACTTGATTCTTGCTCATAATTTTGAGTTTCATTCGGTCAAAATATTTGAAACCACAAATAATTTTGATCTGATAGTGTTTACACGACTCTCAAATATCCGAAGATAATGGGGCCTTATAGTTGGAACTCGCGTGAAGTTGTATAACTATCTAGACCTAACTTGTAGGGAATGCGAAATTCGCTAAAAAGCCCTCCAGATCGCCATGAATCATGATTGAATAACCCATGTCGCCGGAAAGCTATTGGTTTGTCGGTCTCCGAACCCTAGCCACTGCCTGAATTATTTGATCCGCTGTCTGGAATCTATCAATCAAATCTATGGAAGGAGGTGCATGACTGTGACACCCCCGTCGGAAATCATGAAACACGCCAACAGAACCTAGTCGCCACCGCTCTCTAACATCTTCGTTGGAGTATTACCGTTTAGTCCGCTAAGGTCGCCGGGGTATGTTCGGAAGCCACCGTTACTGCATGCTTTGCATCATCACCACGTAGCCCGATGCCATGGTTGTTTGTATAGGAGGTACCTGTTGAAGACCCCCAAATCGCTTTTCACTGGATTTAATGTTAGAGATGATGGTTTAAGGATTTGACGGTTCTAAGGAATTTAACAGGATGAGGATGATCACATGAATAACAAGGAAAATGTCTCGACTCTCGTGGAGCGCACGTAGGGGGTTTTAATCAATAAGTTGGATGGTGTTTGTCAATTGGACTGAAATTGATACAAGTTAAAACTTTAATGACCTAAATTGTTAAGGGTTTGATGATTGGACTAAAATAGTTAAAATCAAACAAAATAGCCATTCTCTCTTATAAGAATTAGATTATTTTTTATGACCAACAAAATTTTATTAAACTAGCAAGATGCTAGAACCGCCAAAATCGGAGGCAAAGAGAGAAAATACAAACTAACCCTCACCACCAAAAGCAAAACCATACAACACTAACATCGAATTATAACCGAAACCTACACCAATCCTCCCAAGTTAATCCTCTTTTTTCGGATCTATGCTTGATCCAAAGGTAACTTAGCGGTTTAATCTCTTCGTATAGACTTTGAATATGAACCGGGGGCCCCATTGTGGACTAGAACATTTCGTTTCTTCCAAAGACACCACATTGTAACTAGGCAAATCGCATGAAAAGCTTTAGCTTTATCCTTTGGAGCCGACATATACCTATGAAGCTCCAGCAACTCTTGAACTCTAAATGCATAAATCGGAGGTACCTTGCACCATTGGGAAATCAAGCACCACACCGCTTGAGCTTCTTCACACAAGAAAGAATATGATCAGCCGATTCCTCCTCCATACCACAAACCGGCACTCGGTTGAACTTACTGGAATGCTTCTCCTAGCCAAAGCTTCAAAGGTCGGAAGTCTATTAAGCACGACTCACCAAGCCACAAAACCCACCTTTTTCTGAATCCAATTGTTCCATTCAAAAACATAAACGGGCTTGATTAATTCTTTCTCCACCAATATGCTTTTTAGATTGCGGACCGAAAACTCACCTAAGGGGTCACCGCACCAAAGTATTTTGTTCTTACCAGGCTCGAGTAACACTTGTTGGCGCATGGTTAACATCTCCCTAAACACCTCCAAGAGAACCGGCCACCGAGTTTCTACTCCAATCCCATCTTCCACAAATCACCCCATCCACCATGAATAATAGTCAGCCACCGTGCACCTCTTCGACTTTTCAATTGAAAAGAGGTTTGGAAATAGGTCTTTCAGTGGACGAACATTTAACCAACAATCCATCCAAAACCATGTGTTATCCCCATTTTTCACATCACTTCGAATCATCTGATTTAACTCTACTCCAGTGGGTTGAAGATCCAACGAAACTTTACCAATCTGCCTCCATTGACCAGCCCAAGAGAGTCTAGCCGAAATACAAGACCACGACCAGAATGAGTGATGAAAGGACCATATAATCTTCCACCAAAGTTTACCTCTTTCGTTCATAAACCACCACCACCATTTAGTTAACAAGGAAACATTTGTGTCTCGTAAAATACCAAACCCAAGCCCTCCATACTCAACCGGAGTCGAGACCTTATCCCAAGCCACCCAATTGACTTTTGACTTTTCTTCCAACCCCCCCCCCCCCCCCACCAAAAAAAACATCCCCCGCAGCCGATCTAACTTTTCTAAAACCCCCATTGGCGCTAATGAAAAATAATACGTAGGGAGAGAGTTTAGAACCGACTTAAGCAAAGTAACCCGGCCCCCATATGACAAGGTTTTAGCTTTCCATTTAGAAAGTCTCTTCTTAAATAAGTCTACCACCGGGTCCCACGAATCAATTAAATTCGCCAATTTGTAGGCCCAAATGCTAAAACGGAAACGACCCCACCCTGCTATGTAATAACGTAGCCATCCTCGCTAATTCAGCCCCATCCACCTTTATTCCAAAGATTCTACATTTAGATAAATTAATTTTTAATCCTGACACCAGGTAAAAATATATGAGATATTTTGCGTAGATTCAGCACATTCCAGTCATTCCATCACCAACAAAGACCACGTCGTCCACGTATACAAAATGAGATAAACTAGCCCCGCCTCTCCACACTTCAACCCCGAAAACACCCTCTTTTCAACAGCGGACTTCATCATCCTCGACAAACCTTCCATAGCAATAATAAACAGAAAGGAGATACCGGATCGTCTTGTCTAAGGCCCCGGAAACATTGAAATTCCCTGGTTGATGACCCATTAATCAACACTGAGGCCCGACTTGCTTTTAAATAGCCATTACCCAGGAACACCATCTGCTCCATAATCAAATCTAGATAAATAAACACAAATTGATTTTATCTTTAAGAAATAATGTCACAATTTCTTTCAAACTCAAATAACTATGTATATATTTTATAATTTATTTAAGAGATAATTAACTATACTTACGTATAGCATTAAGGACATGTTTAGAATTGAGTTTGAATCTATTGGGTTTTACAAAAAGCTAATAAGTTTAAAAAATGTTAAGAAGATCACAAAAGCCATTTTTATTTTAGTTTTTCAAAAAGATTAAAACTCTATTTTCTGAAAACCATATTAAAATAGACAATAAGTCAATAAGTTATTTTTCAAACTCAATTCCAAACTATATGTAGAAGATTTAATCTAGAGAAAAATTAGATGAGAATTGAAGAAAATTTCTACAACCCTTAATATTTATTCATGTTAAAATTAGCATTTGGAATGTTAAACAAAGTTGAAAACATCAAAATACAATGCAAACATTTACAGAAAAACCACTGCATTTTGACATCTTTACATCACAATGCATTTATCCTTTGATGATTTTGATTCATGCTTTGATGAAGATGATGAGTTCCGGGACTTCGACGGCTGCACGTGCTGCGAAATTCAATAAAAAAAAGAAGCTACTAGTTAAATAAGTATATATATTTAACTATATGGAACTACGGAAATTTATAAGAATCATACATACGTACACATTTATATAAGAACTATGGATGGTAAGGTTGTTAACGGTTTTGTTTTTTTTTTTAATGAAATCGTACCCCATTAGATCTTCAAAAGTTTAGTATAATGGTGGACTTAAAAAAGGACTGGATGCTTTAACTTTTTACGAAAAAAGTGGAAGAGAAACTTATGACCACGAAACTGGTTAGATTAATAATCTATATGTATCATAATTATAATTAAAAATACTTAAATGTATTATAATTGTTAGATAGACACACGTGTAAAAAAGTCATTTTAAAATTATATTTGATTTCTTAGCTGGCCAAGTAGCACACTTAAACCGCCTGAACTGTCGATAACAGTTTCACAGTTTTAATCAGAAACACGTTTACAACTTGATCACAGCGCATTTACAACCCGCTTGACTGGTTTAGATAAATGGGTTAACAGGCCGTGTTCGGGTTACACCATACGTATTCTGTGAAACAGCTTTTTAGCCAAGAATAAGAATATAATATTTAAGTTACTCAAAACATGTTAATAATAACTAATTTACCTGTGGACCCGTTACAAGCCCCGACTCTCCAGTAGTGCTCGGTTGTGGCAAATTGTGTTGTGTCTGTTGATGCGATTGTTGTTGTTGCTGTTGCTGTTGCTGCTCAAATTCTTGTTGCTGAAGAGCTATAGCCAATTGCAAATCGGAGCTGCCAAAAATATCTTAGAATTACATATTTGCCCATTGTTTTTGTCATAAATTAATTGATGATATTAATTATGTTTGCAAGATCACTCTATTTTAGTCATTGTAGGAAATATTTAATTATTGAAATACAAAAAGGTAGAGAATTACTTAAAGTTGGTGTTCTCTTGTGCTGCATTGTCAATGCTTGCAATATAATCCTGAAATACAAAAAATGAAGCAAAATACACACAAGTTAAAAAAATGGGAAATATATAGCATCATTTTAGTACATAGATACATCATACATTCCGAAAAATACAAAAAGGAATAATTTCATATTATCACCTCAAAACTTGATATAACATAATATACCTACTTTCAAATTTATGACGATTATACCCTTCCTATAAACTTCCATTACGATACGAAAGAGTGCAAAAAGAAAGATAAGCCTCTAGCGACCATATTATAAATCTACTTAATGAAATGGGTAAATTTGCAACTATGCATGTTTTGAGGGGCATATATGAAATTACAGCAATTAAAAACTAGTACTTACAGCTGTATTAGCCAACGCATTCTGCTCGTCCCATGAAAGAGTTTCTGGATTTTCAGTATTAAATTCCTTAAAACTACCTGTCATATATACTGTATCTCCATTGACCTGAAAACGTGTATATCACCATATATATTCATATAATACAAGAGTCAAACAAATAGATGATTTAAATTAGTTAAACAATCTTAAAAGCATACCTCATTAAGCTTTTCCCAAACCAAATCAGGTTGACTAATATAGCCTTGATCTGTAGCTAAAAGGTACAATTCTCCATCAAGCTGCAAATAAGCTCACAAAGTATTCAAGAACATGACAATACACAATATCAAATTGTTACTATTATTGAACTACAAAGTACACCTTAACTAACCTTAAACATTGTGTTAAAGTGATTATTACGGAAGAACACACATAGCTCACGTTCTTTTAGGCCATCTTGCAAGGAAAATAAGCTGCAGGCATCAAAACAAGAATATATAATGTTTAGAATATAAGATAAATGCCGGCTTGCAAACAAACCGAAATTTTTGTGAACTGTCCGTGTACTGTTCAGAAAAAAGTTTGTTTATTTTGTTAATAAATAAACGAATATGAAAAAAAATTGTGTTCACTTGGTTAAACGAACGAACATGAACACATGTCTCATTCGTTAATTTATGTTCATGAAAGTTCAGTTACATTCGTTCTTTTATGTTCATGAACATTTGCACTTTTATGTTGTTTATGTTCATTTACATCGTTCATTTATGGTTGTGAACCGTTCGTTTATAGTATTAACACACGACCACAAACAAAAAACTTACACTTATTTTCTTAACGAACAAATATGAACAATAAGACCTCGTACGTTTAAATGTTGGCGTCCGATATTTGTCGGGTAATGTTAAGCAAATGAACACGAGCATGCTACGTTCGTGTTCGTTCTGTCATTTACAAGCCATATAAGAAAAAATATGCATAACATTATTAACCAAAACATACCCAAATATAGTGAGCTGATTTGCACTATTCTTCAGAAAATTCCTGATCAATTCCCCTAATATAAAAAAAAACTTTATGATTGAAGCAATGCAAACATTTAAAAAAATAAAACAGTAATACCTTGTTTCGGTGTAATTCCATCTTTGCCTTTTGCCTCATTTGCACTACTACTAACCTTATCCACTTGTTCTGCTAAAACGATCTCACCTTCATACATTGGTTCACCATTTTCATAATTTGCAGTACTTGTTTCCTGTATGTGTTCTTCACCTTCATAAATGGGCTCCTCACTTCCATCACCACTTTCAGTTAAGCATGTGGTTTTAGTTTCATCAACGGACTGTATCGCATCCTTTGACGATTCCAAAATAACATCTTTGCCCTCAACTGATTGATCT
The DNA here is from genome assembly GCF_021521415.1 of Bidens hawaiensis. Taxonomy (NCBI): domain Eukaryota; kingdom Viridiplantae; phylum Streptophyta; class Magnoliopsida; order Asterales; family Asteraceae; genus Bidens; species Bidens hawaiensis. The sequence continues at coordinate 27,420 of NW_027495276.1, forward strand.
TGTTTCTTTTCATTGGGAGAATTATCCACATGAGTATTGCCAGGTGGCACAAGATCCAATTCATCCTGATCGTGTATCTTTTCAACTCGAGGATTATCCGCATGGTCATTGACAGGTGGTGCAAGATCAGACTCATCCTGACCCTGTATCTTCACAACTGAAGTATTATCCACCTGGGCATTGACAGGTGGCGCAAGATCTGATTCATCCTGACCCTGAATCTTCTCAACTGAACGATTATCCACATGGGTATCAACAAGTGGTGCAAGATCGGACTCACCCGGACCATTAATAGTCTTTTCTGATTTAACCAACGCATCATGCTTCTCAGATGGTCCCTGTATTTGATCATGAAGTTTATCTTGCGTTTGATCCATTTGAAAAGTTAACACGTCATCATTTGTCATAACAACTTTTTCATCAATTTCAGCCTCAGATAACTTCAAGGCTCTTAACAACTCATTTTCCTCTTGAACATCACCTTTTCTTTCCTTTTTGTCATCAAAAGATTTTGTTGTAGGCAAGGAAGGTGAAGGGACACCCAAACTTGCTGTCGTTGCAGCAACAAAGTCAACAACATCTTCTTCAGGGTTCTTGATTTCACTTTGTGGATTTTGAGTATCAAGGGCAACAAGCTCTCCCATTAGTGTATTGTAGGACTTTAACCCAATTGCTTCAGCAGTATCAGAATCCTAATATAATCAATTAAAAAGATTAAAAACATATGCTTACATAGTCATAACGCGTGTAAATTTTAAGAGAACGCGCCTGAGGATCAACAATCCAACCATGATAAAGTGGTATATCCAATAAATCGAATATTGCACACTCTCTAGTGAACTCAAAATCATCAATTCTGCAACAATTTAAACCTTTGTGTTATGAGTTTGAGCTTAAAAAGAAAAGGCCAAAAAAAAAACAAACAAACAAACCTTGTGAATTTTAAGTTCACATCAATGCCAGTTGTAAGTCGTGGTAGCAAATCAATAGCATCGGAAATATTCTGTTGTTGATTTTCAATATACCCTGCGTCTTTATCCTGTGCCCCAATTAAAGAAATCAAAATCAATCCAAAATTGATACAAGAACAACTTATCCAATTAACTATCTTTAAAAACTCTTACCGATAATGTGACATATACTTAAAATAAAATGAAAGAACAATTACATTAACATTGCTGTTTGAGTCAATCAACCGCTCTGCCACGAGTGAAAGCAGTTTCTCCTGTGATAATTCAGCCACATCCGAGCTCAAATTCAAATTGTTTCTAAGCAAGAGAACATTGCCTAACATACAATAATAATCAAAGTGCAATTTGAAATAAGAATAATGCAGCAACTAAACTGATCATAAAATAAGGCTACACCTAACACTAATTTTCCATAAATACAATGAAAATAATATTCTAATATCGTTTATATTATCAACTATGCAGTTAAAGCGGTCCAAAATCAAATAGCAGTCAAGGGCCACTATATGAGACCACGATATTGCCGATAATAGCGGTTCCGCTATTCCAGGCCGCTATTTTGCAAGGGACCGCTAACCACTATCCCAACGCTATCTCACCGCTATTGACTGCATAGATTATCAAATAGCAGTGTTGTAAAAATCGGGATTAATCGGTGATCAATCGCTAATCTGTGGGTTACTGACTAATTTTCAGCTAATCATGCAACTAATTGTTAGTCGGCCCACATCGTTCCTCTTTTGAAAGGCAATCGAACCTTAGTTTTAACCCGTTAACCCCAATTACTGGTTTTTCTTGTTGCTTTTTTATGTTTATTTTTTAATTGTGAATTTTTGAACTATACACAAGTGTGAACTGAAGTATATATATAAACTCTCGTATATAGTTTTCAAAATTACATACACATAATTTAGAAATATTACGTATAAAAATTCCAGTCAGATTAATTGATAGTTTTACCCCGCATCCCAACTAGCGCCTAACGATAGTAAACCAATGTTGAATTGAAATCAGATTCCACTCACTTTTAACCATGACCTGCACCCATACGCGCCAATAGACCTAATTCCCAATCTTAAATTACAATATAATCCTCAAATTTTCACAAAAACTGTTAAAAAATCATCAAAAAAAAAAAAAAAAAAACCTAGTCCTCAATAACCCTAACTTTTCCATAAATGAATCTATAAATTAATCACTGATTGGTGGGTTACTAATTAATTTGCAGCTAGCCTAACGGCTGCCAAAGCAATCTTTTAGTTTTGTTTTGAAAGACAATCAGACCTTAATTTTACCCGTTAACCCCAATTCTCAAATTTCCTCATTGAATTTGTTATGTTTATGTTTGAACTATACTATGTGAACTTTGAAGTAAATATCCATATACAGTTTTTCAAAATTTCATATATATAATTTAGAAATATTACATATAAAACTTCCAATCCCATTAACCAACCGCCTAACGAGTTGTACAACACTATCATACATATAGTGTTCAATTAATCAATTGAAATCAAATTCCACTCATTTTTAGACCTAATAATTCCCAATCAAATTTCCCCAAAATAAAAAACCCAGTCCTCAATTACATTATTTTTTCCTAATTAACATCCTAAAAAAACCCTAGAAAGAGAGAGAAATAAATAAATGATTGCATACATATAGCGAGAAGAGGACAAGGTCCATTATCATTCTGCAGGACAATCGGCGTATTCCTTCCCAAAAACTGAATTAATTTGGTTTTATGTAACATTTCTTTCGGATCCTCCCCACCCGGCTGCTGCTCTTCTTCGGCCATCTATATCTATAGATATACAACAATATACTTGTATACACGTATATACGTATAGGTGTGTGTGTGTGTGTGTTTTAGATAGTCAAAACCAGGAGATGGAATGAGATAGATGCAAACGTCAGAAATAAATCTGTTAAAAGACAATATTTATATATGGAGGGAGGGAGAAGATGTCATGTGAATCAATGTGAGGTCACTCGTTTTGCTTTCTTTAGGAAACCCCAAACTTTATTATTGATTATTGTCTTCTCGGTTTTGTTTCTATAACACACATTTGTTGTCATAATTATGAGTTATGAATATTTGATTTTCGTAACTTGCTTCGCGTGTTGCCATGGAAATTTTAGATCCATAGAAATTAATATTAAAAATGTTGGTTGTGTTGTAAATGAGTATATCTATTTTTAAAACGGTGATTTTCTTGTGTTTAGAACATTGCACTTTTTATATTGGAGAATCTCGTCATTTTGATCAATTTATGGTGTCTTAATCAAGCTCACGTTGGTTACAAAGTTTTGCTTGGGTGTTCCCCCGGGAAGTCATACCATTAGCTGCCACTTGACAGTTATTTTGTCGTCACAATAGTAGAACTCTTTGGCGTATACACAATGGGACAAAAACCCGGGTTAGCTAGCGATTTAAACTAACAACCTCTCAGGACATAGCTCAAATCTTCCATTATCATAATCCATCCAACATAATACAAATAGAATTGAACTTGGTTCTTCACTAGAGAATACAAACTCTCCTACCACTATATCATAGATGGTAGATGGTTATGTTGTAAATGATATCGACACATAACTAGTATGGGTCCATATAATATTTAAAAATGGTTTTCATTAAATTGTAATAAATCAAAGAGAAAAAAATGTCAACTAGCAAACCTTTATGATTTTGATTGACTTGGATTTCCAAAAGTGGTATTTTTCTTAAATGTGTACTTCTAAATGAGTATTCTTCAATAGGTAGATGTCTTTTTTTTTTCTTCAGTGGGGAAGTTTTTTACTTTTGTTGACCTAATTTAAAGTATTTTCAACTTTATAGGGTAAAAGAGCAAACTATTTTCTAAGGTTTGTTGGTGGTATTAAAGTGGATGACACGTGCAACGGTGGACGGAGACCTTCAAGACGGGAGATGTGCCCGCCGCCTTGGCCTCGTCATAACGCCGCCCCATCTAAGTCAACATTGAACAAAATTCACCCCTAGCGGGTGGTGATGTCGCTTCTCTCAAGCCTCAACGATCATGTAAGCTTTATAAACGGTCAAATTTAATAAAAAAATAGTTAAATTTAATTTTCATTCAACCATTTTTAACACATAAACTTTCATTCTTTCATTCAATTCACTCTTGCAAAACCCAAAATTTTGTGTTATTGGATTTTAATGATCCTAATTAAATGGCATAGGCCAATAATAATCTCAACTTAGTTTATTCTCATTGGTGGTCCTAAATTATATAAAATCTACTCTCAATGGTCCTCCATTAAAAAAATCTAAACGACATTAATTCTTTTTTCGAAATTTAAACTAATGTCTAAGGCTATTGATCGGAAGCAGGATACGAGTCGATTGATATAAAACTTAACAACCCTAAAGGGTGTGCTGAGCTGCGTGGAGCGGTTGCATTTATAGAGGCACGTCCTCAGTGTTGAGCCCAAGTTAGGAATAACTATTTTAATCACTTTGCCACGTGTAGGGCTGCAAACTAACAGAACGAACACATACAATGCCTTGTTCATGTTTATTTGTTAAGGAATTATAGTGTTCACGAACGGATGACAAACACTTACCTAACGAGATTTTATGTTTGTGTTCAATTATTAAGGAAATTAATGTGTTCACGAATGATTCACGAATACAAATAAAATCGGTGGAGCTTAAAGGTTGAGTTCTATGTATTCATCAATGTGAATAATAAGAATGAAAATGGGAATAATGCAAAAGCAATGTAATAATGCGATTTCTTATTTTATGTTAGGACTATAAATTAAAGAATATACAATGTTTAGATAAAATAAATTAATGTGCAAAAAAACTTTCATAAACAACATATACAAACGAACATGAACGAACGTTCATGAACACATTACTGAACGTTCACGAACACAATTGAACGAAAGGGGCCTCTGTTCATGTTCATTTTTAACTAATCGAACAAAATTTCTTGTACATGTTCGTTCATTTATTAAATGAACGAACATAAAGAACCTCCTGCTGAACAATTCACGAACTATTCGATGTACGTTTGGTTCGTTTACAACCCTAGTCGCGTCGGATTTTCTAAGGTGGTGTTTGTTTCTTTTACAGAAAAGATGTTGTTGACCTCTTTTGCCCGTGCCGCGCAGACATTTAGGTCGACAATCTGTTAGTTTTTTGGAAGACATTTCATTAAAAAAAAAAGGTTTGCGCGCTTTTATCCTAGAAGACCTGGACTATAGTCTTCTAATCTCTTCAAAGTTTGAAACCCTAATATACAACTCCGAGGCTATGCCTCAACCTTTAAAGATAATTTTTCTTAATTAATTTAAATCAGATTAGATTGCCTTTTATTTTTGACAAATTCCTTAAGAATTCTCTAGTTTTGTTTTTACTCATTTACCTGAAGGCTAGGTAGTATGATAAGTTCCTCTATGCCAAAGTGGAACACAACTGTCATACGACTGACACCTTAGGTTGATTTTAAACCAAATTCACGGTGGTTCGTGGCTAAATTCGGTAAATTCCGATTATTGTGTTTTGTTATTTAAATAGTTAGTTAGGTGAATAATCCATGGTATCCATGGGTACTCTTACTATCCATTCCTCAACTTGATTTTAATGTTATTTTGTTTGAGTTCATTATGCGTGGTGGTTTACGAGATGCTCCAACTACTCATATTTTTCTCTCGTTTATTCGTTATTTAGTTTGGTCGGTTAAAACGCTATGTAACGCTCATGGGCCGACAAACTCTATTGTATTGTTAATTTGTTAATTTGTTGGACCATTTAAAATGCCATGTAACGCTCATGGGCGGTCCAACTCAGTTACTTTTATTCGTTGGGCCATTAAAACTGCCATGGAAAGCTCAAGGGAGGTCCACACAAATTATGTTTTTTTAGTATATTGTGAAGTTAACTTAATTAAATAAAAAATAACTTTTAAACTGACCTTATCTCCTCATCTAGTTATCACACGTTAATCGTATTGACTACATCACCTCATGTGTATTTACGCAATATACCCCTTATCTTACAATCTTTTACCTTTATTTCTCAAGATACGACGCAAATCCCCCATTTCTTAAAAGCAAATTTATTATAAGTTATCTAAAACCATTGAATTTTTATTATTTAAATAATTTCCTCAACTTATCCTTCATCTTATAAATCTTTGTTTTTGGTCCTCGTAGAATGTCTTCCCTAAGAAACCACCGTCGTCCTTAACATCAATCGTCTGGTTCTCATGACCACCGTATGGCTGCTTGTATAGCCAAGGAGTTAACTGCTGCAATCTCTAGAATGTGAACTCAATTTCAAAACATTAATATAACCCATTCAATCTTGTTCATTAACTTCCTTGATGGTAATTTCAATTCATTTACCTTTACTCATCCTCATAACAACAACAACAACAAGCGCAAGTCTAATCATAAAAACTATGTTGTTAATCAAATCAATCATCAACCTCGATAAAATCAAAGTATCCCGAGCAAGAAACTCTACATCGGTATTCACTCGTTATGCTCTACTAGTAACTTTCATCATTCGGCTCAATCCTCATGTCGTTTTTGCACCTAATGCAATCGCTTCGATCATCCTTGCAAATTCTTGCCCTACATCGCCTAATGCACAAGACGTCCCACAACGGTCTATGCTGTCTACTTAACCCTACACACCTGCTACACGTGCTTGCTACAACTATGGAAACCCTAATCATCTACGCCATGTGTGTCCTCGACTTATTCATATTCATCAAGCTCAATTTTATCAAACCAACTCAAATCAAACACCGCTTTTGCAACACATACAAGTTCAACCTAATCAAGCAATCTCAAATAAATTAACCTCAATTATTCAAGTTTTTATAAATTCAATTAATCAAGGTGTTTTAAATCAAGATGAATCCAAATCAATCGTAATTAATTTTTCTCAAAGAAGACTTTTATTGTTTTTGTCATTTTTATTTAAACATATATTTGTCTAATCAATCATACACTATAGTAGTTTTTGTTTAATTTTGGTTTTGAAACAATACAATTTGAATAACCCATCAATTTTAAGCGTTTTATCTCAGACAATAAAATTCATCTTACTTTCCAAAGACAATCGTTTATGATACCGTACTTCTTGTTTAAGTTGTTTATCCTCGTTCAATCCTAACCCATCTCAATATCCACTATAAGGAATCCTTTCCTTTCCAACTCTTAAGATTTATATCCTTATATCAAAAAGATGTTTTGGAAATTTTAATATTTTATTAACTCATATTACTTATGATAAAACTTTGATAATAAAATTAATAATAAATTAAAGAGATATTTGGCTTTTGCAAAAACACACCTGATCATCATCAAAATTCCCAAATCTCTATTTAGTATAGTTCCATTATTCAAATTATATTTATTTCTGCAACTATTCTTTATTAGATATCTCGTCGGTAATTCCCGAAGAGCTTGATTTACCTCTTTTTCTTAATGAATCATCATCTCTTGCTTAATTGCTAAGGTGAGTAATCACTCCCCTTTTTACTTACTTTTAAATCCTTTTTGGGGACATATGCGTATCTTAATTATTTACCTATTATATAGTATTCAATTGCAACTGTTAATTCTTGTGTGTATACCAGTTTATGCCTAACTTGCTATTTACTTACTTGCTTTATTTTACCGCAATCGGAGAGGTCTTTCATTAATAGTATGATCATACGACCATCGTAGTCGCCGGCGTCCAATCGCATGACAATGGTTTCACCGACAACCCATCTTTGGTAACCAATGCCCAATTCGCATGGCAATGGTTTAGTCATTTCTTTACTATTTGTGTGAATTGTTTATATACTATGGCTTAATTGTTTATCTCACAGGAATAGTTTGCTTTTTCTCTTATATATTATTAATTTAGTGTCGAAATCTGGTGTTTTACTCACTCAACATGTGTTGTTAACAAAATTTCTATTGTATACGCAGATGCAGGTCACCATATGATTTGATTGATCAAGATCTATTGAAGAACTTAGGGTTTATTATGCTAGATAAGAGATATCAAGATTTAAATCTGAATTGAACTATCTATTGTCTTATTTGTTTTAATTATGTATGATGTATTTTGTTTATTTGGATTTTATTTGAATATTTGAATTTAATTAATAGATATTGTCACATTTAATATTTCATGATAGTACCTTGAAAGCTGTGAGCAATCAGCTCAAGCCCCGGCATTTCCGCCTTAGGTTGGGGTGTGACACACGTCAGGCGGGAAAACCAAAAAAGTGAAAAAGGGATCAGTTTGGTACAGTTGACAGCTGTCGCAGACGTCACATCACACTGTGGCGCCTGTAAACCTGTCACTTCCATTCGCCTGATGCATATCTTCAAAGAAATAAAATATCTTCAAAGGGCAAAAAGCAAAATTCAAATTACCCACAAAAAATCTTAAGTCCAAAATTTCACCCGCATAAAATCTCACGCGGAAGAAACAATGGACTTGGGAGACTTATAGAGGTAGGGTAGAGAAAAGCTCTAAATATCCATGAAAATAGTATCCGTGGGTCACCCAGGACTTCCTCAGAAGTCACTCGCGGGTCATCCTCATCACCCGCATGAGATAGAAAGGACACGTATCAAAGGAGTACAAACTGATACAAGAGGTAAAAGATTACTTGCGTATGCGAAGACCTCCAAGCGCGAAATGATTAGAGGTTGACATCAGCAAAGCAGTTGTAACTAAATTCCTTCTAGAAAGATAATTCAAATATTCCTTTGTGAAAGGCACGTGACGCGGTAACCAATAAATGAGGACAGTTGGATAATTTGTTACAACCATGCACATGGCTAGCTGTCATCTTCTATCGAATGTCGCCACGTGTCCAGTCAGTTAGAAAGAATATCTTCATTCACACTTCACATAATTCATCAATTACTTATGTACTTTCTCTCTATACAAGAACTGTACTTATTCTCACGATGGAGGGTGGTTACGGGAAGACCCCACTCTTGTCCTTACAGTAGCGAGCTCACAGTGTTATGTTTTGCAGATTTCCGTCATTGGAATTGTTGTATCCATACTCTCTTTAACCTAGTTTTTATATCTTAATCCATGCCCGGTGGAATCATCGGTCTAACCTATTCGGGTTTAGATCCGTGCTTCTTCATATATATAGCAAATTTTATACATCGTTATACCCTAATATGACTCAAGTGCACCATACAAGGACAAAAGCAAGATACAATGTTACTATTGTGAATCATTTGGTCATGAAAGGAGAGGAGAAACAACACGCACTAGTGACGATGAGCAATCATCTCTGTAATGATACTTGGGAAAATACAGGAGTTCAACATTTGGTATTGTTACAGTGAAGCAATCAATCATATGACTAAGATAAAAATTGAATTTTTGTGACGTAGATTAATATATGGCAGGTCTCGTTCAACTCCGAGATGGATCTATGACTGAAATAAAGGTAAAGGCTCGATTTTGTTTTATGCAAACAATGGAAACCAAATGTTGTTAAGAACATACGCTATGGGCGCGTGTTAGTGCACAGTTTTGTCGTCTCGAGTCTTTGTAATTATCGTTTGTAATTTATTATTTATATTTATGTTAAAAGGGCATTTATGTAATTATGACCCATTCGCTATGTAAGGCTCATTCGTTAAGGATGTTTAACGAATGAGACAGTTCGTTATTATCTATAGTTCATTCGTTAAGGGTGTTTAACGAATGAACGTTAATCATTATTTGTAATTGTCCATTCTTAAGGATGTTTAACGAATGGACTTCAGTCGTTATGTATTTAATCCATTCGTCATGGAATGTTGACGAATGGGGTATAGCGAATGAGTCATTTGCTACATCATAGTGTTAACGTATGTAAAGAAGAGGAATGGAAGCCATTCGTTATGGGATGTGTAACGAATGGCATGTCGTCGTCTATATAAGGCTGTTCTGTCTTAGTTAATTTATGTATTGTTTTAAAGTATATCGTTACTCTACCGAATTGCTCTCTCAATCACTTCAACTTAATCTTATAGATCTATTACCTAACATATCAAGTATATCATATAACTAGATCCTTGATCTAATAAATACGTTATGAATTATTGTTGATTGGATCTGTTAATTCTGGTGTTCAACAAGTTGTATCAGAGCATCCAGGATTAGATTACTTGTGTTTAAGGTAATTCATTTTGGATTGATTGAGAATCCAGTAGTAAATCATTAATTTTTTATTTAAGTTTAAGTTTACTAAATTCTTCTGAATTAACATGCTGAGATGTTAATTGGAGATTGACTTGTGTGAATTTGAGATCGGATTGGATTGTGTAAGGCGTGTATTTGATGAATTGGATTATTGTGTTTATTTGAGTTGGATTTGGTTTGCGTTTGAGTGTGTACGGAACATGGGATTCTGTTCTCTGGTTTATTGGATTTTGGTTAGAATTGGATTGATTTGAGGTTTTCGGAATAGGTTGAGGATGTTCGCAAAATTCATACGAGTAATTTGAGCCTTTGTTAGGCTGATTTGGTACAAAATTTACTAAGTATTCCATTAAATCAATTTGGTCAGATTGAACAATTGGATCTGGAAAATTTCCAGAATCTGGAAATAAACATTTGAAGGTTTAAAGATTTGAAGATATTAGTCATTCGTTATGATTATTATCATTCATTCGTTACGCGTGTGATAGTCATTAGTTATATGATCCTAACTGATTCGTGACACATGTTAAGTTTGTTACAAAAAAATAACAAACTTTGTCATCCATTCATTACTTATTCGTGGTGATCATCGTCACTATAGTTAATTCGTTATTAAAAATCTGTCATTCGTGTTCAACCATTCGCTACTCATTCAGTAGTTATTCGTTACTTGTACGTTCAACCATTCGCTATTCATTCGTCATTCTCATTCGTTTATTCATTCGTTATTCGTATTCGTCACTCATTCGTCATCATCCGCCACTTCATTCGTTACTGTTTCTCATTCGTCATATGTCATACATCAATTCGTTACAATATTTTCATTTTAAACCCATAAGTTTGATTTTGTTAACATTTAAGCTTTTATTTACTTGAGATGGCTGGTTTTTATGCACTGGCTTCTCAGAACGTGTTGATGCAACAAATGTTACACCTTGATGCTAAAATTGGGTCTCATTCGAAATGTCCTCGTTTGATAAAATTTAGTGATTTTGCAAAATGGGAATCTCGTTTTAGAGCACACTTGGGATCTGTACACCCTGATTGTTCACGTTGTCTCAATGATGTGTACATTGTGCCTGTGGTTGGAAATAAGACTACTGGTTTTACACCCGAAGCATTTACTCAATATTCTCAAGAAGAGAAAAAAGCTATAGAAATTGAGACTAAGGCATACTCTACTTTGACTATGGCATTACCCGATAATATCTTTCATCAAGTAGGGAGTATTAAGATATGTGCATCTTTGTTTCAACATATCAAAATGAGAAGTATGGGTAACACTGAAGAAAGTAAAAATGCGATGTTAAAGTTCCAGTTTCGAAACTTTAACTTATTGAAAGGAGAAACTGTGTAAGAAATGCTTACAAGATTCAATCATCTTATCGCTGAGATGAATAAGTTGAAAATGGAACCTAGTGAGTCTGATAAGATTGATACTGTGAAGAATGCTTTACCTGGTTCATATTCAACGTTTCTCATGGTGTTGAAAAAAAACAATTATTTCAAAAATGAAGATCTCACTGCCATGGAATTTGTGCAAAAATTTGAAGATCGAGAATATGATTTGAAATGTCAGAAATCTTCAAAGGAAACTCAAGACCCAACTCTTTATGGAGGTTGTTTTCCTTTAAGTAGTTATGCAACTCCAATTACAGCATTCCTCACTCTAACTTCATAAGAGGGATCATCGTCTTATAGTGATCCTAATGTATGCTTCATGGCTTCTGGGTTTAAAGATAATTATAGGGGGTCAACTACTTCAAATAGCTTCACTGCACCACCGAATGTCAACATGAAGGAAGCTGAACATAATTTTGCTTTTCTTAGTGCGTTTATGACATCATATGAAAATTTGGTGGGTAGAAAGATAGCTACTAGTGAGCTGAACGATGAAGATTATGACCAAATCGATCCAGATGATTTGGAGTTAATGGATCTCAAATGGAACATGGCTATGATTGTAAGAAAGGCGAAAAAGTTTATGCAACGAACTGGCAAAGACTTACCTTCTCTGAACAAACGAGTTGGTTTTGATAAATTGAAAGTCAAATGTTACAATTGCCAAGAGTTTGGTCATTTTGCCAAAGAGTGTGATATCCCAAAGAAGGAGTATAATGGGCCTCGAAATCAAGACAGAAATTATGGAAAGAAAAGTAATGACTCTTCTGAAAATCCGTCTGGAGGAAGTTTTTCTAAACCTGCAAGGTCACAAGCTCTTCTCATGGTTGAAGGAACTGACTGGACTCAAAGATTGCTGTGTAATGATAATCAAGAAAATTTGGCTTTGTTCGAACTGACTGAAAGTTTTCAAGATGCTAGTGGAAATGAATTATCCCCCGACAATGATTCAGAATCGGATTCAGATGATTCTTGCAATATGCGACCAACTTCTTTGCTTGCATGGCTAAAATTGACGAGGTTAGTCCGTCTGCTAAATTATCTGAAAATGTGACCTGTTCTGAATGTGAAACTATTAAGTCTAGAATTGCTTCACTTAATGCTCATAATGATTCACTAATGAAAGAACTTACTTCAATCAAGGATACATATAGACAATCACTAGAATCACAATTGAGATATAGGGAGAAAATTGAGGGTTTGTCTATAAGTGATCATGATTTGAAAGCAGAATTATCAGAGAAAATGACCATTAATGATAAACAATTTCAAGAGATTCTTAAACATAGAACTAAGATAGCTGAACTTGAAAATGAGGTTCTTGATTTGAAAAGTAAATTGGACAAGTTTCGAAATTCCTCATTTTTGTTGAATGAAATTATTGAGGTGTCTGGTAAACAAAAGGGTTCAAAGAATGGTTTGGGTTTTGTTGAAGTTCCTCCTCCATTTCATGATGACTATTCTCAAAATTCATTTGCGGGAAAGGAAGAAATTGTTACTGAACCAGTCATTGTTGAGAAGAAACCCAAATTGGTTAAAACTGTAAATTTCAGTGTTAAATCTTCAACTCAAAAACCTCATATTCAAAGTAACAAGGTCTTTGTTGAAAATGTTGATAAGGTGATCATTGAGGATGTAAATGAACCTGAATTTGTGCACAAAGACAAGAACATTCCACGTTCAAATCACATTTTATGTGAACCTCATGAATTTGAAGAGGCTGTGTATGGTTCAAATACACCTAATGTGAAAAAGGAAAAATCTGCTAAGGTCAAGGCAAAGAAATCAGAAAAACCAAAGATTTCTGATGAGGATTTGATGTGTTTCATCAATCTTGTTCCTTCTAAGATAGATAATGTTCGAGTATTTAAATTAAAAGGTATTAGCACAATGTTCACTGAGAAAGACATTCCGCTTAACATTATCAAACCCGAATTGATTGAAAGCGTCTTTCACAATGAAACTTCTAAGATACTGATGTGCTTGAAGTAGTTATAAAATGAATAACTAAAATTATACTAATCTAAATACTAAGTAATACTCTAGACCCTTAAACTTAACTTAAACTACTAACCGGCAAGTGAACCGGTCGACTCTAGTACAGCTAAGTAAGTCCGGATATCGAACCCACGAGACTCTTTAAATTACGAAACTAGCGAATTAGACTCAACTACAAGACACGATTATTTATTAATAATATTTGAGGGGGGTTTAAACTAATTATTAAAACTAATTAAAAGAAACCCTAATTAATAAAATAACAATAAAACATAATCATTACTTTAATCTAATTAATTAATTAATTAAACTTAAACTCAATTACTTTAAACTAAAGAAAACAATTAAGAAAACTTGGATTGAATCAGATGATTAGAATAACTACCCAGGCCGGAATCCCCCAAAGTTACGGTTATTAATTTAAATGGAAAAACGCAAGTTATGGAACCGGGATCATAAGATAGACCCTTGACAGAAAACCCGAACAGGACCCTTGAACTTCAAGAAGACGCCTATGGATTTCTAACAAGTTTTAAGATTCACCAGTTTTATATTAAACTTCCTTACGGTTATTTAATTGCTTATGTCTAAGTATCTTTTGTGACGAAAACCTACCTTACAGCGCGGAATTCAAAAGATAGCAAAGCAAACCCAGTTAATTTAATAGACTAAGCTGACAATCAAACCCAAACGGACTCCTTACGAAGAACTAAATCTAGCAATCCCGACAAGCAAAGATCTATTAATAGCCTATCACTTTACAGCCTTTTAGACTAGCAGCTCACTTTTATTTGTTTAATTGATTTTATTGTTTCTATGATCTTAATCGATATCAATCATAAACTAGTCAAGAACACACAGTAAATGACCTAAAAAACCCTATCCTTTGAAACAATCAACAAGGGCAATGTGAAACAATAAATTCAAGTAAACAAAACCAAGCAATCATACGCATCAACTAAATAAAACTCAACCGTTTACTTAGAACATAATATCCATAACGAAACGAAAATCCAAATAAAAATCAAACCAAACTAAGGTTCATCACGACCTAGGCAGTCTATGGAATTTAGCCTAGCATATTAAAATCTAAATCAAACAAAACCAATAATGACTGAAAACATGGTGAAATAATGAGAAACGAAAGATTAAAGGTGATAAAACCCGTAGTCTTCGATCTTGAACGTAAAGCTCTTCACCGGTTGTTCTCGTGGCTTCAAAATCACCAACAAACTCGTAAAATAGCTCCAAGAACTCTCCAAAATCGTCTGGTGGCTTCAGGTTATGTCAGGTTTAAGTTAAAGGTGTTTAAATAGTGAAAACAAGGCCCGACAATAACCAAAAACAAATTAAAAACCATCAGTAGTGCCTAGGCGCCGCACCAAGGGCTTTTTGCCTTTCCCCAAGGCGCGGCGCGGCGTGCTTCTCCAAGGGGGCCGGTCAGACCGGCCTGGTCTGACCGGTTCTCTGTTCTGGTTCTTCCTGACGCGTTCCGGATCTCTGTTTCGGCTCGTTTTAGCTCGTTTTTCGCCCTTTTTATTCACGATCAAATCCCGGAACCTACGACACACAAAAACGTTAGTAGTATACAAATCTTGACTATAAACGAACAAAAACAATTAAAATATTAAATAAAATAAACAAGGGAAACATATATATTTAGCATTATATCAGATACAAGATCTTGAACATGCATTTGTTGATACCAAAACATCAAAAATAACGCATCCTTTGGTTAAAGCCAAACAATTGTTAAAATCTGCTAAGAAATTAAATTTGTTAATTCAACTAGAACTGACACTTACAGAGTTTTCAAATTGCTCAAATCTTGATTTTTACATGAAAAAGAAATCTGTTACTTTTGATGATTTGAACAAAGGACCTATTCCTGGTGTGTTTCATCAATCTTCTACTGTACCGGTTTCTACAATACCACAATGTGAGCGTGTTGACATGAGAAAATGTTTTCTATGTGGCGAACAAGGTCATGTTTTAGAAACTATGAAGTGAAGAAATCACAAAATATCCATCCATTTATCAAGGAACAAACCAAACCCGTTCCTGTGATTAAGGAAATTCTAAAAAGGCCTGTGTCGTGTGATGATGAGACTCACATCATGTTTTGAAATGTAAATCCTCGCAAAGTGATTCATGTTGATGAAAGAAAAGTTAATTTAAAACGCAAATTTGTTCCTACAGAACCAATTTTTAAGAATGTGAACACAAATGTTGTTCAAGCTGCATACTTGAGATGAAAGTCAAAAAGGCATGTGACTTATTCACAAGTAGCTAATCAGCATTTGGATTCCATCAAGATTAACTCAGCAAGTGAAATTAAAGAGGTGCCCAAGACTGAGGCCTAGGCTGCCTTTTTGAACTAATCATTTTACCTCTATGTGCAGAGTTCGTCCAATATTGTATATGGTGAAAACTGGATTATGGAAAGTGGATTCTCTCGTCATATTACCAGCAACATCAACCTCTTATCAAATGTCAAGAATATTCAAGGAGGATATGTAGCGTTCGCTGGTAATTCGGAAGGAATGATTACAAAAGAAGGGGATGTTTCAAATGGTCATATCATATTTGAAAAAGTTAATTATTGTGATAAAGTGCATCACAATTTGTTGAGCGTGTCACAAATTTGTGATAAGAAGTATACCACTTTATTTAATGATAAGGAGTGCATAATACTTAAACCAGGATATGTCATTCCAGAAGACATGGTTGTTATGCGATTTCATCGATCAAATGATATTTATGTTCTAAGCATGACTTCTAAGGTAACCACTTTTGTTGAAACGTGTTTTATCTCAAAAGCAACTGAGAAAGACTCGATTCTGTGGCACAAACGTATGGGTCACATTCATGTTAGAAAGATGAATTATCTTATGACTAATGATTTGGTTGATGGGGTTTCCTTGAAACACTTCAAACTGACCGATCACTGTGTTGTATGCAAAAATGGAAAATAGACTAAGAAGTCTCACCCATTTAAGTTAATTAACTCCATTGATACTCCTCTGGAACGGCTTCATATGGACTTGTTTGGTCCTATGAATCGTGCGAGTATTGCTGAAGATTGGTATTGTTTAGTTGTCACTAATGACTATTTAAGATATTCTTGGTCTTATTTATGAGTTCCAAGGATCAGACACCTGTTCTGGTTCAAAATCTAATCACGAAGATCGAATCACTGTATAAACACAAGGTGATACGAATTCAAAGTGATAATGGTACGGAGTTCAAGAATACCATACTGGATTTATTTTGTCTTCAAAAAGGATCACATCGTGAATATAGTGCTCCATATGTACCACAACAGAATGGTGTGGCTGAGAGGAAGAACAGAACTTTGAGTGAAGCAGCAAGAACTATCCTAGCATATTCAAACCTTCCAGTCCAATTTTGGAATGAAGCGGTGAATACTGCTTGTTATACGCTTAATCGAGTTTTAACTGTGAAGAAGCTGTAAAAGACAAGTTATGAGCTTCTGAACAATCGAAAACCTAATTTAAAGTATTTGGAACCTTTCGGGTGTCCTTGTACTATTTTGAAGAAAGATACAGGAAAATTTGAAGAAAAAGCTATTGAAGGTTATTTCTTAGGTTATGCCTCACCTAAGAAACGTGTGTTTAACTTTACTTCCAGATGTGTTGAAGAGTGGTACCATGTTGATTGTAAACGGTATATCACACCTCCTACTGGTAAAGGTCCTGATTGGATGTTTGACTATGAAAGTTTATTTAATTCGTTCACTCCAATCATTGATCAACCTGATGAAGAGTTGGTGTGTGCTATTTAGAAAATCAATATTTACTTCCACGGTCTTCTGGTACTAATTTTGTTGATGTTCCATAAAATGATCTTCCTGATACTTTTGATGTTATCTCGATTTCATCAGATGATAGTCATTTTGTTGATTCTTCTTCTGTTCCATTTACTAAAAATCATGTGATTGGTGAATCGTCTCATGATGCTGAAGAAAATCTGACTAATTTAACTGATAATATTGTTGTGCCTGAGAATCCGACTCTTCGGATTCACACGTATCATCCTCAGGACGATATCATTGGTGATCTTGATGTGGGTGTGCAAACACGTCATCAGATTGCTACATCTAGCGATTCTAATGTATTATGTGCGTATGCTGATATGCACTCATCGGGAATCATGAATCTCGCCAAATTCAATTGCTTTTTGTCTCAAATGGAACCAACGAATGTTCGTATGGTGCTTGAAGACTCTTCATGGGTTGAGGCAATGCAAGAATAATTGCAACAGTTTAATCGACTGGGTGTTTGGGATATCATAGACAAGCCTGTTAGAGTTAAGAAACCTATTCCAACAAAATGGGTATTTAAGTGCAAGAAGGATGAACGTGGAGTAATCGTCAGAAATAAAGCATGTTTGGTTGTGAAAGGATTTCATCAGCAAGAAGGCATTGATTATACTGAAGTGTATGCTCCAGTTGCTCGATTGGAGGCTATTCGAATATTTTTAGCCTATGCAGCCTTCAAGAAAATTAAAGTTTATCAAATGGATGTCAAGAGTGTGTTTCTCAATGGGGAACTTCATGAATAAGTATATGTGTTACAGCCTCCTGGTTTTCAAGATCTAGATTATCCAGACCGTGTTTACCGATTGAACAAGGATCTTTATGGTCTACACGAAGCCCCGAGAGCTTAGTATGTCACACTTACTGACCATCTTACCGATAATGGCTTCAAACGAGGAACTGTGGAATGTACTCTCTTTTACAAGAATGTTGGTGATGATTTGCTCCTCGTCCAGATATATGTCGATGACATCATATTTGGTTCTACAAACGACAAGCTGTGTAAGGAGTTTGAGAAGTCGATGCAAACGAAGTTTGAAATGAGCTCGATGGGAGAGATAAACTTCTTAGGGTTGCAGGTTCATTAGTCTTACGCTGGAATTTTTATTCATCAGAAAAAATATGTGAACGATGTCTTGAGCCGATTCAAGATAACTGCTGGAAAAATCCCTTCGACACCTCTTCCCGTGGGTCACAATTTATCACCGGATGAATTGGAGGATACCGTAGATCCTACCCTTTACCGAGCAATAATTGGTTTTTAATGTATTTAACTGATTCTCGTCCTGATATCATGTTTGTTGTTTGTTTATGTGCCAGGTACCAATCGAGTCCCCGAGTAACTCATCTGGCGGCGGTTAAACGTATACTTCACTATTTGAGGAGTAATCTTGACACCGGGTTATGGTATCCCAAGGATGATAGTTTTGAACTCACTGCGTTTTCCGATTCTTATTATGGAGGATGCAAGTTCAATTTCAAATCTACTATAGCGGGTTGTCAATTTTTAGGAAGCCGGCTTGTTTCCTAGCAGTGTAAGAAACATACAACGGTCTTCACTTCAACCGCCGAGGCAGAATATGTGGTAGCCTCGAGTTGCTGTTCACAGGTCCTCTGGATCCAGCAACATCTTCGGGATTACGGTTTGAAGTTTCTTACTACTCCCATACTTATTGATAACTTTGCTGCTATTAGTATCACCAAAAATCCTGTGCAGCACTCAAAAAAAATAAATATTGAAATTCGATATCATTTCATTCGGGACTGTTTTGAAAAGAAACTAATTGATATTGAAAAATTGCACACGGATTTTCAACGAGCTGACCTATTTACCAAGTCATTTGATAAAACTCGTTTTAATTTTTTACTTGGTTTAAATGGTTTAAAAACTCTAGCAAATATTCATAAGCTTGAATAATTATCTTTATCTTTGTTTTGCTTATTTTATTTTTGCTTATTTTATGATTTTGGGTTTTGGGGGAGAAAACGGAAAAAGACAAAAATATTGTGATTTTTGTTTGTATGGAGAAAATCCAAAAAAGTTAAAAATCTGAAAAAGTCAAAAATATTGTGAATTTTGTTTGTATAGAGAAAAACCAAAAACATTAAAATTTTGAAAAAGTCAAAAATATTGTGATTTTTGTATGTATATAGAAAAACCAAAAACATTTAAAAATTTCAAAAATGTAAATTTTTTTTATTATTTTTTTTGGACTATCTCGCTTAAAATCATGCCAGTTACTCAGATTTTAAGGATATATACTTGTATATGTTTGGTCCTGATATTTACTTGTAAATATTTGGGATAGCCATTTACCTGAAAACGGAAGGTAATTTGGGCGAGTGTTGTGTGTTTTAATTTAATTCTCTCATTGAAAATTATGTCGGTTATTTAAGTTTGTGGAACATGTTTGCATGTTTGGTCCTGTTATCTACTTGTAGATTTATAGGATAGCCATTTATCTATAGACTGAAAGTGACCGGGGCGACTGAATTTTTATGCTACTCAAAAATGAGTTTTGAAGCAAAACGAGAAAATGATAGTATATTGATCATCTGGTCTCATATCCAGAAAGAAATAATTTTAAAAGGTTGTGTGCTTAATTGTATTGGTGCACTGATAGGTCTTAAACAAACTGTTAAAGTAAAGTAAGTGATATAAACATAAAGAATTGCCAAATTGAAAGAGGTGTTAGTCTCTTCAAAAAGTTTCAGTAATGAAGGCGAAAATATAATAACCTGTCATACTCAAGCCTTATGTTTGTTTGATCAACAATATCAAAAAGTTTAAATAAAATAAAATCTAGTTTATGGTTAACACTTCAATGGTGTATGGTCTTATGGCCTCAAATCCTATATTGATGGGATGCATCCGGTTTCTGGATAATGAGTCTTTATGCGGCTTAATCATCTGGATATTCATAATCTGAATATTTCAAAAAGCTTTAAGAGCAAACCCAAAGTTAATAAAGTTGATCACTGCTGTACATTTTACAAAATCATTACTGACTTGATCAAAATCCGCTGTTAGTCATACATTGTTCCTCCCAAGACCAATAAGAAACGGACCCCAGGGGATACAATGTTTGTAAGCCGGCAGATGAACTCGTGCATACTCATTCACAGTAAAGAAAGCTTGGTGTATTGCTTGATAACGGGGGTATACCTTGTAGTGGGGATTATGATCTAAGATTGCTTATAATTCATTAAAAGTTCTATAAAAATATTCAAAAAAAATATTTAGATAAGCAACATAATGGTTTAAGTCAAGTTGGGGTGATATGGTAAAAGTCAAACTAAGCCTGAACCGAGATTAGAGGCTGATAGTCTCTGATATTCTGTGCTCTAATTGAAAATTAAATCATATCACAAAAATACTCGAAGGTTTGTTATAAGATTTAAGTGGACAAAAATATCAATGACCGACTTAACACCAATCATAATAACGCTGAAACATAAAACTGCGATGGAAGGGCAATTTGGTCAATATGATTCTCTGCTTAACTCACAAAAATACGTACTTCTTTCGTAGAATAGTTTTTATAATTGTTTGTATATAACTTTTTAAGTAAAAAATACTCAAAAATCCAAAAATATTGTATTTTCTATTTTTCGTCTTCTTCTTTATTTTTGATTTTCGAGCTAAAGGGTACATATTTGAAAAAGAAAATACCAACAAGATTTTTTATTTGTTATTTAATTATTTTATTTAATTGTTTAACTTAATTCATTTTAAGTTATGTGTTTTGAATGCAAAACACGTTAAGGTATGACATCTTACTCTGACTGGTAAGATTTTTTAAGGTAAAGTTCCTTGGGACACATGTTTTGATGCATTATTTAATCCTTGTGATTTAAAATGATATTTCCTTTTAAATTGTTTATTTAATACCTATTCGTTATGATCTGTCCTAACGAATATGGTCCATTCGTTACTCATTCTGATAAGGAATGAAGGTCATGCAATTTAAAAATGATTTGAGGATTTATCAGACTTTCAAAAATGATGTGTTGAAGCTGGAACACATGAATGCTGCTACAATGAAAAGAATGAAGACATATCGTGAAAAAGAACCAGTGGATCATCCAAGAACCACTCTTGATTGGTCACTTGAGGAATCCAGCTTATGTATGTCCTCCTGAGGATCGTTGGATTCACGATGACTCTGATTCCGAACGTGAAGAAGGACAAGGTGGGAATGATGGTGGTGATGATGATGGTGGAGATGGTGGTGATGGTGGCCATAGGGGTGATGGACGGTGTGCTGACGTTGAGGCAGCAAGCTCACAGGCTGCTCAACGAAAGCAAAAGGGCAAGGCGTTAGCTAAAGATAAACGCCCAAACGTCGTGACAAGCACGAATCTGGTGTTGCTTACTTCTTGCACCCCGACACTCACTTAGACGACCACGATCACTTCTGATCCGCAGATTGGCCTAATTCCTCAATCTGTGTTATCTCCAATGGCAAGGCCATCTACAACAGCAACGGTGGTTCCTCCTACAACAACTGTGAGGCCAACACAACCTTTGGATGCATCTTTTATGAGAATCACCCGTCCTCAAGGTCCGGTGCAACTAGTTCTTCCAAATTTTCATGCTCTGCCTCCATACCATCAGATGGATATGCTCTTGAGTTTGATTCACTTATACGAGAATCAAATGGCGGCTGATCATCAGATTCAAGACCAGTTGATGACAAATCAACGTCGGCTGATGGGATACGTCTCGTATTGACAAAAAGAGACGAAAGAGCTGCGTGAGATTGTCACGGCTCAGGGGGTGATGATTAAGGATCAGGAAGACCTTATTCTTCAGCTAACATGTAAGGATGATGCTTTAAAGAAGCTGAAGAATAATGATGATGACAAGGATCCGAGTGCTGGTGGAAGTGAGCCGAAACATGCTCTTGGCTCGTCTTCTGGTACTGGTACTAGCGGTGGTAGTGGTGAAGGAAAAGATAAGAAATTAGTTGTTTATCATGACTCAACAAATGTTCAACCTATCGAGTCAATCAAAGCCAACCCTGTATTATTTATGGATGATAAGGGGGTGGTGATGAGCACTGCTAACGCGGATGAGATCAAAGTAGGAGAATTCGTCGATCATGCCCTGACTCACGAGCAGATTTCGTTACTTTTAGGGCTGAACGATGAAGAATTGGACATGTTAGAGGCTGAGGGGGATGTGGAAGTAATTAACGATGATATGGTTTGATACGAGTATTCCACATGGGAATACGTCGTTTAGCTATGAAGATGAGAAGATCGAGATGGAAGATGTCACAGCAGAGGAATATCCTGATCTGTATCATCGTTCAAACATTGATAAGGGTGCTCCCACATTTACTGAAGACTATGTTAAAGCTTTTGAAGATCATCTAGAAAAGACTACATAAAAGAAAGAAAAGATTCCTGAAAAGGAATCTGATCCGTCCGTGACTGACACTGTAAATTGGTTAAAGGCTCGCAGCAAGGCTCGATCAACAAAGACCATCGAAGCCTCCAGGTATGTCGATCAAGAACAACAACAGCATGTTGTTGCACGTGCCAAAGCCAACCAGAAAACTACATTTAAAGTCGTGCAGACAGTTAAAGGTGATATTGTGTCTTGGTTGTACGATTCAGAGTTGAAATTATGTATTATTAAGTGGGAGAACGGTGTTCAGTATTTCAATATATAACTGACGTTCTCTCACTGCCGAGATGGGACGTGAAGAACGCTCGCCAATTGGCCGTTCTTCAATCGTGGTGGAGATCGACTAGCAGGATGGTTCCATCATCATCTGCTCTTCGAAGTCAACCATGGTTTTAAATTCTTTAAGCCACAAGTCCCAACCCGTACGTTCATTGATGAAATTGATCCGTGTACGGGTTGGAGGAAACTTGTACTTAAAGTTAAACCGCCTAAGACGATGAAACAAGTACTGGTTAAGACATTCCCATAGAATCTTAACCTATCGTTCAATCGATGGTACTACGACAATCGGATGGGCGAGGCGATCATTGTGTCGGGAAAGGGATTGAAGACCAGCTTCATACGAGTCATCGATCCGATGTGGCTCGTTTACTTATCTGAGACCGACAATGACTTGCTATTTAAGAACAAGATTTTGTTTAAGAATCAAGAGGAATATGATCGAGCTATGCAATTCCAACATGTTGTCTGTCATGCTTTCGGGATTCATTGTTGTTACGATTGGAAGACTTCAAGATTCAAGTAACTTAAAGACAAAGAGCTCAAGACGAGGGGGTGTTTGTTAGTGCACGGTTTTGTCGTCTCGAGTCTTTGTAATTATCGTTTGTAATTTATTATTTATATTTATGTTAAAAGGGCATTTATGTAATTATGACCCATTCGCTATATAAGGCTCATTCATTAAGGATGTTTAACGAATGAGCCATTTCGTTATTATCTATAGTTCATTCGTTAAGGGTGTTTAACGAATGAAAGTTAATCATTATTTGTAATTTTCCATTCGTTAAGGATGTTTAACGAATGGACTTCAGTCGGTATGTATTTATTCCATTCGTCATGGAATGTTGACGAATGGGGTATAGCGAATGAGTCATTCGCTATTGCATAGTGTTAAAGTATGTAAAGAAGACGAATGGAAGCCATTCGTTACAGGATGTGTTACGAATGGCATCTCATCGTCTATATAATTCTGTTATGCCTTAGTTAATTGAAGTACTGATTTAAAGAATATCGTTACTCTGCCGAATTGCTCTCTTAATCACTTCAACTTAATCTTACAGATCTATTACCTAACATATCAATTATATCATATAACTAGATCCTTGATCTAATCAATACGTTATGAATTATTGTTGATTGGATCTGCTAATTCTAGTGTTCAACAGCGCGGAAGGGGGTGGGCTTCATAACGACTAGCGCCTTTGTGGGCCCTCCTCCTTTTCACACTCTCTCTCTCCCTCTCATATATATATATATATATATATATATATATATATATATATATATATATATATATGTTGGGCTACATTTAATGGTTTACGCTTATGTTATTGAACTTAGTTTTGGGGCTACACTATGTAAACCGAAACCAGGGATTTCGGTGGGATTATTATGTAATTGGGATTAGGGTTTAGCTTTGCATGTAAATATAGCATATGTAGATGGTTGTGGGGGGTTGGTCAGACGCAACAGAGAGAGAGAGAGAGATAGAGACGAGATAGAGAGATAGTGATCACTGTGTAATTTTTATCAAAGGGCTTAAGCGCCCGACGTTATAAACATGTGTTTTGAATCATTATTGTATTTTATCGTGTTTATATTCATTATCTTGAATCAGTTCATTGTTAGATTCCTCCTAACAAAGAATACATCTGATATCACATTGAAAGATACATTTCACGACACTTACAGTTGGTATCAGAGCCTATAGACCTATTCTAGGCTTGGTGTTAGTGATATCATTGATTCAAAGGGTGATTTTTGGTTGATAATTACATGATGTTTTCTGGAAATTAAAAAACAGATGTTCATCGTGTTCATCAGGGTAGTTGAGATAATTTTGGGAATGATTTAATTTGATTTGATTTCTGCCCTTAAATTCAAATCCCATTATTCTCGGGATTCAACTTAATCACCAAGTCAAAATTTTTATGGGTTCTCGGGCACTCCTGATTGTTCTCGGACATTTGTGAGGGTTCTCGGGTTGTTTGGATCGTTCTCGGTGATCTTTGTTGGGTTCTCATGCAACCTTACCTGTTCTCGGTGACTTTAGCGTGTTTTTGGTTAGTTTTGATCGTTCTCAGCCAACATGCAGTGTCCTCGGGAAGTTTTGGGCGTTCCCGGTTACTGTTCACGTGTTCTCGGTCAACATTCATTGTTCTCGGAAATTTTTGGGTGTTCTCGGTTACTATTCACATGTTCTCTGTTAATTTTCAGGGTTCTCGAGCTTCTGGTAGTATTTGGGCTCAGTCTTTGGGTTTTCGGGCTTCTGGGATAATTTTCACGTGTTGGGCTTTGGGTTCTCTGTTTGGTTATGTGTTATTGGACCTAATCTCTTTGGACCAAATTATCTTTTGGACTATAGATCAAAATGGACCAATTAACTAATACGTCATCAAACGCTGCCTTACATCAAGAGTTGGATTGAATCATGGGAACTGCTACTCGTGTACCCCGTTTACTATCTAATGAGGGGTTTGCTGAGTGGAAGTTCAGATTTGAGAAGTATGTAAAGATGAAAGATGCAAAGATCTGGAGAAGCATTGTGCGGGGTCCTTAAACTATTACCTACCAAAGAGAAAACAACGATGAAGTGGTTGTGAAACCCGTCGCATTGTACACCGACGCAGACTTAAAGATTGAAGATGAGATCAGAAGGATCTTGCCATTTTAATAATGGCACTCTCGCCTGAAATTGCCCAAGTATTCAGAGAATTACAGTCTGCTAAAGCGTTGTGGGAAACCCTTATTGATGTGTATGAAGGTAACGAGGATATGAGAAGGAGTTGACAGGACTTGTTACGACAAAAGTTCAACATGTTCAATCATGTTTTTGGAGAGTCTTTGGAAACTCAACTTCAACTTTTCGTTACGTTGGTGACTGAAATGAGATCTGCAGATATCAATATGACTGCCGTTGAAACGAACAACAAGCTGGTTAACTCTCTGCCACAAAGCTGGGACATGAATGTTGCAGTAATCAAGAAAACTAAGGATTTGGCATGATTAACTTTGTCAGAGGTAATGGCTATCATCAAGTCCTGTGACATGGATGATAAACAACGTGCCATAAATCATGCTAACTCCTATAATGCAGCTGGGTACAGTGTTGCCTCAAATAATGCTCTCATATCGCAAGACAGTTTTCCATGTTCAAATCATCTCATGGTCAGCATGCACTGCCACAACAATCTCAAAACAACTTCTCCATGTTTAGGTCCTCTCAAGGTCAATTCACTCAGCCACCGTCAGAGCCTCGTCCTGTATTCTTCCAACAATCTGCTACAACAACAAAGTCCCAATCAGTTGTTGGATCTTCCAGTCAGTTTTCCACACAAGCTCCTACCATCTCAAAGGAGACCCAAGAAAACATTTCCTTGATGACAGGTTTCATGAACTTCTACAATGCTTTTCTTGCTGGATATCAAGTTCAACCAGTTGTCACTACTGAATTGGGTCAAGTTCATCCCGATGATGTAGAAGAAATTGATATTTCTTGGCAAATAGCCATGGCAGTGTTCAGAGCAAAAAAGTTCACCAAGAGAACAGGCGGAAACAACTGGAATCTACCAGCCAACAAGAAAGTAGGGTTTAGCAAAGAAACTTTAAGGTGCTATAACTGTCATGAGCCAGGACATTTTGCTCGCGAATGCATGAATCCCGCTAAAGAGGTAAATGGGGAAAGAGCACTGGTTCCGGTGAATGGGGTCAGAGGAGAAAATGCTGCTGGGGCAAGAGATAATGAGAAAGGATTGGTGGCTCAGCACTGTAACTGGAATGACCAGATGGCAGCACTCAACATCAACAATCAGACTGCTAATTTTGCCCGGATTGATGTTACTGAAGATGATAACGATGCATAGGAGCAGGTTAAAGATCTTCAATTTGCTTTCATGGCCTCTACCTCCTCCAGCTCATCAGAGGTAAGTTCCGAACTGTGTTCTCAATCTTGTATCAATAAGGTAGACTTATATAAATCTCACAACAATAATTTGATTAGATAAATGGAGGGAATAAAACATGAAAATTTAACCCTTAAGAAATTGGAAAAAGGCTTTGAAAGACAAGCTAGAGGCACACCAAAAGGATTTTTCAAAACTCCAAACTGATTTTAGCATAAAATGCTGTCACCACATAGATGCCAAACAGAAAATAGCTGAACTAACCATCGAGTTAGAAGCTTCTAAGTCGGAGATTGCCAAATTAACAAATAAATTTGAAAATGCTGAATTCAATTTTAAGAAATTTCGATGTCTCTAGTGTTGTTGTTGAGTCCATGATTGAAAATCAATTAAAATGGAAATAAAATAAGGGTGAGGGTATTGGGTACAACGTGGTTCCTCCTCCATATAATGACAATTACATTGGGCTCCCTCTTACTAAAGAAGAGGAAGAAATGGAAAAATTCATGTAGTATGGTAAGCCGACTGTAAATGGCAACAGTGCTCTTGATTCAGTCGACGCCACTGAATCAACCTTTAGGGTGAATGATACTAATGTGTTTGCTTCACGTGCAGATGAAGTAATTGTTAAGGATTGGACCGATGAGGATGATGACTTTTCTGTTTTGAATAATAAATACATTAATTATAATGTTTCATTAAATTTGTCTGATTTGAATTCTGTTGCTACAAATGTTTGTCTGGGCTATGTTTTAAAGAGCAAACACAATTGTGTGGTTGATTTTGATAAACCTTTTAAAAATGGTGGTGTGTTTCCAAATGAATATGATAAAAACAAAAGTTTGCATAAATCTTTATCACCTAAGTTTGTTATAGAAGGAAATTCAAGTATTCATAATTGTGATAAATCAAGTGCTAAGTCCAATGCAGGACAAAGTGGCTCACACAACAGAATAAGACCAGTAACTGACTACAATAATTTTTATGTTAAAAGACAAACGTGTTTCAATTGTGGCATTCCTGGTCACATTGCTAGAAATTGCCCATATTGTCCTTATATCCCATACTATGGATATTATCAGAGGAATATGCCTAGAGATACCTTCCATAAATTTAATTCTAATAAATCAAGGTATTAGGAAAATTCCTCTTACGGTTATTGGAAAAAAACAAGGCTAACAGGTTAAGCTCCCATCAGACCAAGCCTACCATGTTTCAAAAGCGTGATGGAAACTCGGTTTCGGTCATGAGATCCAAGTGGGATTCTGGATCAAAATTGTTCTGGGAGTCAAAGTCCAATGTGTTTTTCGTCCGCAAACCGGAGACAAAGTCAACCGTTTATGCTAATAACAAAATTTTAAAACCCAAATATAAATGGTTGCCCAAATCTTCGGTGTCCAAGTCATCAAAAACTTCCTGCTCAATCTTAGATAATCAGGAAGACATGCCATGGAAACCTGTAACACGTTTAGATAAATCAGGTTTAGCCAGCACTACTATGGACTGGGTACCAAAAACCAATTAATCTCGCACATCCTGTAGGAACAGCTATGGAGGAATATCATCAGACCTTGGTATGTTGATAGTGGCTGTTCCAGGCACATGACAGGAGACATATCTCAACTGTACGACATTCAAATATTTAATGGAGGGTATGTATCCTTTGCTGGAGGAGAAAAGGGAAAGATCACACAGAAGGGTACTGTAAGTAATGGTGTTCTTAAATTTGAGAATGTTAATTTTGTTTCGGTATTGAATCATAGTCTGCTCAGTGTCTCGCAAATCTGTGATAAAGGTTTTTCAACTCATTTCACTAACAAAGATTGTCTAATTTTAAAACATGGTATCATCGTACCAGAAGATTGGGTTCTTGTTCGACCACAAAGAAAAGATAATTCTTACATGATTGACATGAATAAAAATGTTCCAGATGAAATCACTATTTATTTTCAAAAGTGTCGGAACACAATTCCATGCTTTGGCACATCGTCTTGGCCATGCAAATGTCAAAACATTAAACCGTCTTGCTAAAACCAACATTGTCCATGGTTTGCCTGTTAAAGATTTTGTAACAATTGAAAAATGTATAGCTTGTGCTTTAGGAAAACATCATCGTAAATCTCACAAGCCAAAACTGATCAATACGATTTCCTCAGTTTTTCAATTGCTCCATATGGATTTGTTTGGTCCGGTTCAAGTATTGAGTCTTTTTCGTAGTTCTTATTGTCTGGTTATTATTGATAACTACTCACGTTTTACTTGGGTGTTTTCCTTGTCAAATAAGAGTGAAACTGCATAATTGATAAAACACTTTGTGGTGCTTATGGAGAATCAACCCAATCTGAAGCTAAAAGTAATTCGCTGTGACAATGGCACGGAGTTCAAAAACTCAACCTTAAATTAATTTTGTGCCGAAAAGGGAGTACTTAGACAATACAGCTCAGCTCGTACACCGTAACAAAATGGTGTTGTTGAGAGAAGGAACATAACTCTAATCGAGGTTGCAAGATCTATGTTGTGTGATTCGAAGTTACCTTTGTTCTTTTGGGCGGAAGCAGTCAACACCGCCTGCTACGTTCAAAATCGGGTGTTGATCAACAAATCATAGAAGAGGACTCCCTATGAAATTGTTTATGGTCACAAGCCTATAGTTGCACACTTTCGAGCTTTTGGATGTCCGTGTACTCTACTAAATCTTTAATCGACTCCAATTTTTGGAGCTAAGGCTGATTATTGTTACTTTGTTAGATATGCTGGTCGCACTGCCTACAAAGTCTACAACAAGGCAACGAAGCAGAAAGTGGAATCTTATGATGTGAGCTGGCTAGAGGAGAATGAAACTAATGCTCGAGTCGGTCCTGATGCAGAAAACTCAAGTGCAGGGACTTCAAATGCTGTTGATGAAGAATACGACATTTCTACTGATTTTCAAAAGTCTCCAGTGCTGAGTATAGACCCGTCGGAATCATTGGATAGTGCTCAGCCATTGTCTGCAAGTCAACTAGAAAGTGTTACTGAGACCGTGTCTTCACAAGAATCTCCTGAAGTATGTGAACTACACACCACTATGACTTCTGCCGCTTATGTTACATCACTTGAGGGGGAGAGTGCCACTCGTCATATCTTTGATAGCACTCTATTCCCAGATGTTACCAAATGAGTACATTACCAGTACCTCGTACTCGCACAGTACTAAAAGAAACAAAGTGCTAAAATAAACATACAAATGGGTGCACTAACGAATGAAAACGATAGTGAGTCGATAGCTAGACTCACTACCCCTCAATTTAATTATCCTTGGGGTAAAAATTGTAATCCTTTTATAAACGGGTGGCTCTATGATATTGAAAATTATTATACGACCCATTAGTTTGATAAGTTTACCATCGGTTAGTAAGAAGTTGATGGTAAACATAAAAAGTGTTTTAGAAAAATAAATAAACGGGTCATGCCACCAATAGTTATATTTACCCAGACCAAACCAGATACAATTCATGTAATGTAGAAAGCGATCATCTCGGTATTTTATTATACTTTTGAAGTGTTCATATGACCATTGACAGGTCTTGAAATTTGGTTGGTCCGACTTTCTCCATGCCCTCTCGCGTGGTGTTTTTGACTTGGATGGCGATCCACCATCATGCTCATCCATGGGTGGACATTCTTTGGTGAAAGATAGTGAATCGAATGTCACCCATAGTCATTGGTTTGTTGGTGAACCCATTCACTTGCAAATTTTCTTTTGTGGTGCGGTTGTTTCTTGACTTCCACGGTTGGTCTTCCAAATAATAATGCTTACGTTCATTAATATCACCAACCGGGTAGAACTCTTCTTCATTCACTTCCATGACAGGTATACCTGACAACTCATCCCCAAACTCGTCTTCTCACGATGGAATTATATGAACCGAAGGGGGGTGGGACTTTTGCGGTACTTTGTGGGATTGAGAATTTCACTTTGTCCATTACGGTCTCTGGTTCTTGAGTTTGCTCCAACTCAACAATGGATGAGGGTTGTGGTGCTTTAACTTCATCCTCGTCATCCCAATATATATTATGATTCGTGTAGCAAGGCAAACTCTCCCGTCGATAGTTAGCACAAAGTCCATTGATCACAATACTTTGGGCCTCTATTCTACGGAGTTGTTCCTCAGATTCACGAGTATCGAGTATCAGTATCCCAATATCTTGCATGCCTTTTTAGAGCATCGCGTCCATACATTTCATTCTTTGTGCCCAATACTCTAGAAATCCTGGGCTAATCTCGAGTTGGGAAGGTGGTATGTTGAGACCCTCAAATAGTTGTGAATAAGGGTAATGTTCTTCATTAAAATCGGCTGGACACCCGAATGAGTAATAATAATCATGCGTGTGATGGGGTTTCCCACAGATCTCGCTCCAAACCTCCCTATGATAATTCAGGTTATCATAATGGTACCCTACACAGTAATCTTCGTAGCAGCGCTGCTCCATACGAATCACTACAAGGAACACTAAAAAAAAGGATCACGGGCACCAGATATGCATTAAAGAAAAATAAAATAAATAATGAATAAAGAAAATAATATAAAATAAAAAAAACTAGCACATATACACAAAGTGGCTATGAGAAAAAGAAAAGTAACTAAAAAAGTAATAGACACAAAAACTTGAAATAAAAATAAGATGAATAAAAATGAAATAAAGTAGAATAGATCGAAAATATAAACAATGCTAAATCAAAGACTCGGATCTTTCTCGAAAAATCACTATATCCCGGGCGACGACGCCAAAAACTTGAATGTGTGAATAGATATGTGTGTGTGTGTGTGTGTGTGTGTGTGTATATAAGATTGTTCATTTCAGAAGTATTTCTTAATGCGAGAAGTGCAAGAAATGAATTTAACCAATCACAAATTATCTTTTATTTTACAAATTATTTAATGGCAGGGGTATCATATATATATATATATATATATATATATATATATATAAATTTAAGCAAAAGTTTCACATAAATACTAGATTAACAATCAAGCAACCTAATACTAGCAAATATCAAATGGGTTTTTAATCAAGAAATAAACATAGACTAAATTGTTTATCAAAACAACAAAGCCTCATAATCAAAGGAAAGCTAATATGAACAAAAATTCTAACCACCTAAAATTACATTCAACTAGCCAAACCCATACAATCAACATCAACTTAAAACTCTTTAACTAGCAAGGCATCACTAAGTTGAAAATCATAACAACACTCATAAATTTTCCAATATCAAGTGCTAAGTTTCATACTTGTCAACAATTTTACAACCCGATTAGTTTTCATTAGTCATTCCTAACATAGAGATATAAACAAATCAAGCATGAGCATTCAAAGTTTACAAACAAATACCTAAACATAGTTTTCCAACATGAATGTCCAAGCATTTGTAAAACTAACAAAGCTATTCAAATCTAACTAGTATGAAGACCATCAATATTAACTCATAAGTTCAACCATAATCTTGAAAGAATAACAATTTACCAAAATCATGCATACATAATATATCATATTAGCAAGAGTTTCAACATTATCTGAATAGCAAGAGTATTTAGCCCATAAGGTTTTATACAACTAAAATCAATCTAGAGATAAGCTTACAAAACATGTTCAAGAACAAGGAAAAACAATTAAATCAAAATCATACAAGAATTAAAGGATGGAATTATGAATCTTGTGTTGATGGAAGCCTCTAAGAATCCCCTAAAAATTATGCATTTGGTTGAGAGAAAATCCCCAAGACACCACAACAACAAATAAAGAGAAATGAATGTTTATAAATTGCCTGGACGAGTTGCACGGTCATGCATATAAAGTGCATGGTCGTGCACCTATTTAGTAAGTCAATGTTTCACTTTCTGTCGACCAGATTTGCAGTTTCTCTGAATGGGCACGGTCATGTATAAAAAGTGTATGGTCGTGCATGACCGGCACTATCGGCTGCACTATCATGCTTGATCTGTCTGTCTTTGGGAACATGCACAGTCGTTCCTGACATCATGCACGGTCATGTCGGGACAATTCTCTGGACCAGCTGGTGCACCAGCGGCACTGACTCCATCTTCTCGGAAGTGCACAGTCATGCACATAAAGTGGATGGTCGTGCCGGGTCATTTTTGGCTTGGGACTACCAGTGCAATGTCATCTTGGCTCGACATGGTCATGCACTTGCTCAGCATGGCCATGCACATATGGCAGATTCTTGATTTTTGTCCTGAAAACGCTAGCTTTTTATCGTTTCTTCATCGGGCGGGCGCCCGGAGTTGCAAACTGTTGGGTATTATATTTTAGACCGACGCATCAAATCGTTACTCATTTATAATAAGAAATTAAATAAAGACAACAAGATATTATAACGAGTAATTGAAGCATTTGCCGGGTGAAATATTATATTATATTTTATTCCTTTGGTCTTATCCAAGTGGTGGTGGAGTAAAGACCAAGTCACAAGAGTAGTATAAATAGATGATTTAGGTCATTTATTTAGGTCATATGTGCATTGTGAGATTTTTCATTGTGTGGGGAGTTTGCCCCCGGGGAAGAGCTCTCCTCAGGTGGTCGTTCCTTTATGATTATTTATGTATGAATGTATGTATGAGTGTTCTTGATGAAAATCATTCGGTTAATGAAATCATACTTCTACATCTATCTTTTGTGTTTTGATTACAGTTGTTCATCCTATTATTGATTGTTAATCGAATCGAACTCTCCACATCCGTCCATTATTATCATTCAAGAGTGAATACATCTTATGACTCGATCCAAGATCCGAGCTCGTTTATCACCGTTCGACACGTTTTCGCACCGGAGCTCGGTTATGTCAGTTGGTATCAAAGCAGGTTACCGAATCGTTCAGACTAACCGATGAATTTGATTCATTCGCTCTTGAAACCGCCATGGACGTTAAACAATGAAGTTTGTTGAAGTTTTTGTGGGTTTTTGCATAGATTTGGATGAACGTTGATGATTGAAGGATTATAGATGTGGATTGATATTTGGGTCGATGATTAGTTCGGAGATTCAACATCAATTTCATGTTTATGTATTTAGCTTTGTCCAGATCTACAGTTTTTGGTTCGTTTTTGTTCGAACCCGTTTTTATTTGATTCTATAAATCTGACTATTTGATGAAATTGATGAATGATTGATAATAGAAGGATGATTTCTAGATGATTTGGGTTTATTTCAATGGCCAATTTTGTGTAATCAGGGTACAATTGCAGATTTTTGAAATTAGGGTTCATTAGGTAGAAATTTGGGGAAAACGTTGCTACTAATGGATTCTTTCATGAGCATATTCATTTTTTGTTCGAGTAGCTGCTGCTGATACATAATGTTAATTCCCGATCAGTTTGATGCAAACAGATTATATCACGAACTGATAGTTTGTCAGATTCGAGATGTTGCAGCAGATGTTTAAACACGAACAGTTAAAGCTAGGGGTAGTCTTGTAATATTAAGGACATGTTCGTAATTTTGGCCGCTAGTACAAGCTGTTCAGCAGAAGAGGGCAGATTGGTCGTTTTGCAAATGGTATATGGTTGCTGATATGTGGTTATAAACGACCAGTTTGCTTATATAATTGTTGTTTACAAGTTGATAATAGCATTGGTAAAACAGTTAGTTTTGCTGCTGTTAGATTATTTTCGAGCAGCAGCTGCTGATATGGTCTTTTGCGAGAAATTAATCAGTTTTTAACGAGTAGTTTTGCTGCTGATATGGCAAGAACTGTTGATATATTTACAAGCTGCAGGGGCAGTTTTGTAATCTATGCAGTAATAAAAGTTATGCAGCTGCTGATACATGTTTAGGCTGCTGATATGTTTATTGCGGGTTGAATAATCTGCTGCTATTGCTGATCTGTTTATTGCAGGTTGAATAATCTGCTGTTTTGGTGCTGAACTACTGTAAAAACGTGCTGAAACGCACTGTTTAAGTGCTTAAAATTGCTGAAACGAACAAAAACGTTCTGATTTTGCTTCTGTTTGTTTTTTAAACGCGTTGAAATTGCTGAAACTAGCAGTTTAAGTGCTGAAACGAGCTGTTTTCGCGCTGAAATTGCTGTTAAAAATATTGTTATTGAACTGATTATGCTGCTGATTTTATTGTTGATATTGCTGATTTTATTGCTGAAGTTGCTGATTTTAGAGATGAAGATGCTGTTAAAAAGGAGCTGTTAACGAACTAATTCTATTTCCCAGCTAAAGCAAGGCAGGGGTATTTTAGTCTTTTTGCAACTGGGAAAGTTGGAGTTTAATGTGCCGAAAAGTTAAGTATTGATTATTCGAGCACACTTTAACCCCGAGCACATAATCAATAATTGCTCCGAGCACATCTCTTGATTAAGTTTGTTTCAAGCACAATGTTTTCTAGCCCCAAGCACAAGGATAAAATTTTTAAGGCTTCGACATAATTTGAGCCCGAGCACCATTCATACTCAAGCGCAACTCTCTTTATCTCGAGCACATGTGTAAATTCTCGAGCATGTTTTGTGAAGGTTTGTAAAGAAAAATGTTAAGGCATATTCACGAGCATGTCCTTTGCTCGAGAGAATGTCCTTTGCTCGAGAGCATGTCTAGTTGACTTTCAAAAGTCAAACGGGCCAAGATGAACAAAATGATGTATACTTGCTTATCCGTTGACTTTTTGACCGTGTGTTCTAAATGAAAATTGTTTGCACAAGTATGAGTGACCGTTTGGAAGTGACTTTTCTGGTCAACTCGGTCGTTGCCATGTCGGGTCAACGAGGGGTATTTTGGTCATTTTTGAAGATTTTTTGAGCAAAAATTGGGCAAAAATCACAAAAAATTCACAACTTCAACAAGGTGCTTTCAAGATAAAGATGGTTGATTTATCCGGATCATTTCAAGAGTTGACCATGGCAAATGTCAACTTTTAACCACAAAGGTATTTTTTTTAGTTTGTTTATTTAGAATTTTATGAACAATTCTTGACAGGGATGGTCAAGATTGCTTGAATTGAAGATGTTCACCCGCACTTGATTTAAAGACACATTCATTTATGACATTGCAACGAAATTGGGGGAGAAAAATTATATGGAATTTCATTGCAAATTTTGGTCGAATCAAGTGAAAGACTCATTTTAAGGAAGATTTTGAGTTTTTTTCCTTTTGCGGTTTTGGATTAACTTGTAGTTGATCATTGAAGTTTGAATCCTAGATCTTATGCCTATACAACTATATCCAAAAGAGATAAAGAGAATATGATTTGTAATGAAAAATGGGAGACGCTTATTGCGAGGGGGGAGAATTTCTATGAAAGGCATCGGGTTATGAGGTGATCGTGAAAGTGATTCGATGGCATCGGTTTAAGGGGGGAGATTGTTGGGTATTATATTTTAGACCGACGCATTGAATCGTTACTCGTTTATAATAAGAAATTAAAGAAAGACAACAAGATATTATAACGAGTAATTGAAGCATTTGTCGGGTGAAATGTTATATTATATTTTATTCCTTTGGTCTTATCTAAGTGGCGGTGGAGTAAAGACAAAGTCACAAGACTAGTATAAATAGATTATTTAGGTCATTTATTTAGGTCATGTGTGCATTGTGAGATTTTTCATTGTGTTGAGAGTTTGCCCCCGGGGAAGAGCTCTCCCCGGGTGGCCGCTCCTTTATGATTATGTATGTATGAATGTATGTATGAGTGTTCTTGATGAAAATCATTCTGTTAATGAAATAATTCTTCTACATCTATCTTTTGTGTTTTGATTACAATTGTTCATCCTATTATTGATTGTTAATCAAATAGAACTCTCCATATCCCTCCATTATTATCATTCAAGAGTGAATACACGTTATGATTTGATCCAAGATCCGAGCTCGTTTATCACCGTTCGACACTTCCGCACCAGAGCTCGGTTCCGTCACAAACTCATAAATAACTCAAATAAGTAACAAACACAATGAATTTGCATTGAGTTTTAAGTAAATACGAGGATAATTCGATGCTAAAAGATGTACACTTTATGTTACATCAGGTTGGAATTGACGATTATCGAGCTTTTTGAACAACATGGATTTTACTCTTTAGATTATTGCTTCCCACACTTGCTTCCATCGCTAACACATGTCTAAGTTAAATACAATAATAACTTAATAACATGATAGCATAAGCATTTAAAGTTGTACTTAAAAAAAAAGTTGAACGCAAATAGAAAATTCAACTTCAAGATGGAAACTAATCAACGAGGGTTGATAAAATTTAGTGTAGAGGTGCACAAACCGGTTTTTTAACCAAAAATCGGTTTAGGATTGAACCAAACCGGTTTCTGGTCAAAGCAGTCAAAACCGATTTTTATCTAAACCGGTTCAAAACCGAACCTTAGAAGCATTCGAAACTATAACCTGGGGGGTTGGTTCCAAACCGGTTTTATGTAACTCGGTGTCAAGTCGTTTTCTTGTATAGATTTGTAAAGAAAGTCTGTTTGCATTGAAGGATCATATTTAATGAATTAAATGGCAATACAACTGTTAATTAATTGTCTTACCGGTTTCGAATTATTAATACACCGTTTAAACTTTCAAATTTTGAATGTTTATACCAATTAAATGAATGGATGAGCATAAGCCTTTATTAAAGGAATACTTATGGGAATATGTTTAGCCTTGAACGGATTCTCTTACATATTGAATGTGATACATGAGCATCTCCTAATTTAAATTCTGATTTTTAATATCTTTTATTAATTTATGTCTATCTAGTTTCCATGTTTATCTTTTCCTGTCTAGTATAAATAGGATTTATTGTAAACGTTTTAATTAGTATTTGATTAAGTTTTAATCTAAAGAACATTGTTCTTTGAACCTTTGGTTCGTTTATTCGTCTTTGTTAATCATGAGTGTCTTGAGCCATTGAATGCTTCTGAAACTGCATCAGTTGGTATCAGAGCTTTTGGTTCTCAAATGGCTCAACGTGAGAATGAATACTTTCTTGCTCGTAGATTCGCCGCCAGAGGCAACGGCAGAAGTATGTTTGATTCACGTGCCCACGGTAGAGATTGGTATTCTACTAGCAGAGTCGCCGCGAGAGGCAGCAGTGGAATCCATCCCGACCCGCGGGATCTTATGATCGAACGACTCCGACAACGAGTCCGCGATCTTGAAGAGATTAAACGACTCCGTCAACGATTCCGTGATCTTGAGGAGATCAAACGACTCCGAAAACGAGTCCGCGATCTCAAGTTGCAACGGGAGATGCGTAAGGCGGAAACCGAGTCGAGCACCGTCGTCTGGGACGAAGGTGAAGACGGAGAGAAGCATCCGTTTAACAATCACCCACCTCGGTTCGACGGACCGATCTATCATGAGGGTGAGTCGCAAGATGAGCCTAAGTTTGATGAAGGCAGAAGTGATTTCGATGAGGAAGAATATTCGTTTGTGCAAGAGGTTGTTAGCGGAATTACCGTTCAAGAAAACGAACCGATGTATGCGGTTTTAAGGAGAGAAACGACCATTAACGGCGGTATGTCAACTCATATGGTGGCTGATGGTGGTTTTCCAACAATGGTTCTAGACGGTGCAGCAGCTGGTATTGGGTCTCAAACTCCGTCCGGGGTAATTTCCACGGTGGGGACCGGTATTCCGGCTTTCTATATTGATAGTCCATATTTCTCACCAAAAGATCTGGTTTCGTTTATTGACCCTCATTTTTCGGGATTTCAACTTAATGGTGATAGGCCTAATCAACCGAAAATTACGGACTTTCAAAATGGAAAAACTATTCAAATGAAGGAAAGTATGTCAGGTTTTAATAATAAGGATCTTCATATTGATATGAAGGGTACATTAATTGAGAATATAAGGCTCATGCATAGAAAATTATGTGAAGACCACGTAGAAAAAACTACTCCACGGCAATGTCCTTTAAGTCCTTTAATTTATTCCATGGATGGTGGTTTTTCAAATGTAGTGGTGCCACAAAATAAAGATGCTAATCTGGATCATGGATGGAAGCATGAGATGAAACTTGAAGTTGAAATGTTTAGGTGGGTCGTGATGATACTTAATAAGAATCGGGTTGATTTTCCTTTTGAACCCGGTGGATTGCCTTTGATATTTTCAAGTTTTCTCATAAAGATTTTTAAGTTGTCCATGAAAAAGAACAATGGAGTCGGTCTTTTACCTCAGGTAGTCAATGATTTTTTCGACGTTCTCAAGACTCGAGGACGAGTCTTTTCCGAAGACGGGGAGAAGGAGGTGGAGAGAACCAGCAACCCAATAGACCTAGGTGGTACGAGTTTAGGGCCGGGTGAGGTAACGAGTGAGTCGACCCGTGAAGTTAAACGGTTTGGGCGGGTCATGGTTATAACAGATAGGAACCGTATTGATGTTCCTTTCGATCCAGGTGGCTTTGGTTTAAAGGCAAAACTCGAGGACGAGTTTTTTCGAAGATGGGGAGTATGATACATGAGCATCTCCTAATTTAAATTCTGATTTTTAATATCTTTTATTAATTTATGTCTATCTAGTTTCCATGTTTATCTTTTCCTGTCTAGTATAAATAGGATTTATTGTAAATTTTTTCATTAGTATTTGATTAAGTTTTAATCTAAAGAACATTGTTCTTTGAACCTTTGGTTCGTTTATTCGTCTTTGTTAATCATGAGTGTCTTGAGCCATTGAATGCTTCTGAAACTGCATCAGAATGTATATATATATTAATAAAACTAGTTTTTATCATCCGTATTACGGGGGTCGTGCTTCTTTTTCGTGTCTAATATTCATAGTTTCATCTCTGGCGATTAATCAACAATTCGAAGTGCTTTTCTTGCATCTTCTTGATAAACCATCGTTTATATAAAGATGTAGGAGGATTTTTTTGGGGAGTAAGAAACCCCTTTGACATCTCTTCATTTTTGCTATATAATTTTATTTATTTTTAATAAAATTTAATAATATACATAAGGTTTGATGATAAAATAGTTTCACAAATAACTAACATGTTATAACCCGTTTTTAAACTATGGGTTTGGTGAGACCTATGACCCGCTTATTTTTTTTTTACTATAAAATTGTTTCTTATTATAAATAATATATTTTTTAAAAAAATTGGATATAAATATTTAGTATATCCCTATTTTATATGATTTGCATATCATATACTTGGTGAGATTTATTTTTAGAATAGTGAGATGTTATAACTCGTTTAAGGTTATCCGCGTAAGGTGAGACCCATCCTGTGAATACGGGTAAAATGCATGAAAAGTCTTCATTTACAAATAAAACAATATGGTGACTTGATTAAATGTAAGAAACAACCATAGAGCTTTTAAATGTTTCGTTTATTTACGGGGATTGTTTTATATTATTTGTTTCTAATATATATTTATATTTTGAATTATTATTTTTTTTATTGTATGAAAGTTAATAATATATATGATTTGATGATAAATTGTTTCACAAATAAACAAGATGTTATAAACCGAAGCTATATGAGTTTGATGAGACCCAAGACCCGTTTATTTTTGTACTATAAAATTAGTTTTTTAATTATAAATAATATATATCTTTTTTAAATAAATCATATATTAATTTTTAGTATATCCCTACTTTTTAGGATTTTTATATCAAATATTTGATGATATTAGTTTTTAATTTAATGAGATGTTATAACCCGTTTAAGAAATATTTGGGTTTGGTAAGACCCATACACTTGAATTCGGGTCAAATGCATGAGAAACCTCTATTTAAAAATCAAACAAATCTGGTGAGTCCTAAAAAAGGGAGAGCGACCACATCGCGACACGTAAGATTTTTATGTTTTCGTTTATATATATTATAGATATACAAGACCGCAACGTGATAAATGGGCAAACCGGTTCTTAATCGGGTTAAACCGGTTTTTGTTTAACTGGTTCCAAACAGCCGGGTTCAAACCGGTTACATTTAAAAAACTACAAACTGGTTCTAACCTGGCGGTTTACGGCTCCTCAAAACCGTTTTTTTTTTGTAAAATATGGTTCAAACCGGTTCGGTTACGATTCAATTTTCGGGTCGATTCAGTTAACCGGTTTTAATGCCCACCTCAAATCTCGTGTACAGTTTTAGCAAAACTTCAGCCGTCAGGCCCGTCACCTTGGGCTTCGTTTTTGCTCGTCTGGGACCACACTACATCAAGAAATCTTCATTTAGACATTTGTTTGACTTTCCTTCATTAAATGCTATGCCCAATGGAAACAGTTAAACTCCAAAGTCCCTCGTAACATTTCACTTTCCTTCATATCATCTTGCGTTTAAATCCAACCAATTAATTACTTTGAATGGCTTAACATTCGCAGACAACCCATTACACCCAAATTCGAATTTAGAATACTGATGTTCTCCCCTAAACTACACCGGGACCCATCTGGTAAAATTCTTACCACATGTATGATTCGAACCCTGAAACATCCCACTTCCTTATGGTTAACCCAGCTAGTATTTGCCAACTGAGCCAAGGATCATTGAGTACAATTCCACAAATTAATTCCTTTTAAGAATCAGCAATCACAATTAATTTGTTCTTATATTCTCTTCGTTATAATTTTATCTTCATATTTGAACTTCAAAAAACTCATAGCTTCATCTTCATTACAACCGTTCCATGTAAACATAGATTCCTAGTTTTAGCTTGTAACTGGTATTTCGACCCCCGCGTTGTGAGGGGTTGTTAAACCATAGACATTGCGAAGGGGGTTGTGAAATTGTAGACGAAGCACAGATCACGGTGATAGAGAGTCAGGCGAACGTTCTCGATTATGATTATCACGGCTTTGAAAAATGACAACCTAATTCAAAGTTTGGTTTCAAATCATCATAGCACACATGATTAAAATAAATCAACGGTACAGAATGAAGGATCATATCTCCGATATGGTTACAATATCGAATAACAGAGTGCCATCATAGCGAAACACAATGTACAAACAACATAAACAGAATAAGTCACAAAAGCCGTTAGCAACCAAACTTCCTTCAAACTTCATTCATGTCTTCCTAATAGCTAGTAAAAAAAAGTCAAAATTAACTTTTAAGCGAAAAAGAAAAGGAATCATAATAGGCTAAGATACATGATCATCATAGGCGTTATCAACGAAACCAACTCAACGTAAGTTGTAAAGTCGGTGGCAAAAATCCGAATCATAGAATGCCTCGGGTTTGTGACAAAGGAAAACTAACCGTGTGAACATCTAAAAATCATGTAACCTGTGAATATTCATCAATTGTAAATGATGTCAGGTCCCTGATTGTTGGTAGATCGTTAACAAATTAGGTCATAAGTCACACAATAAAGTGTTGACAAGAGAGTTAATGACGGGTTGCTATATTTAGTAAGAAAACCGTTTGATAAAGGCTAAATCAATAACAAAAAATTGTTGCTGAACAATTGATCAAAGATAACTAACACATACAAGATTCACTCAAAAGATTTCCATTTATATAATATCAAATCATACAAACGATAATCTATCTAGGGTTTCTTGATGGGAAAGTTTGTCCGTACAATACTAAGAACGGCTGTCACTTAACAAATATTCTTTCTAATTTCGTATTCAGCCGCTCCTCTGTAGGCGTGCCCTAATTATTCCTTTTATAGGCCTGACACCTCCTTTACAGCTGTCATTCCTTCTAGAAACCCTAAATATAATGTACATATTCAAAGCTATGCTAAGTGTAAAATAAGTCTTCCGGGTAGGCTTTGTGTAAGTAAACTTCTCCGAGTAGACTTTGTGCTATGCCTACCTTGTTAGACTTTATAACCTTGAAGTGTGCCCGGGAATAGTTTTCCGGGTATGCTTTACTTGGAGTATTTTCCTAAGAAAAATACTCACCAAGCAGACTTCAATCTTCTTGATTATATAAGACTTTTCCCGACATAAACTTACTAGAAACCTTGTTCTTCAATGGTCCCATCAACTCCTTGCTTGGAATTAGCTTATTAGCAAAGTGTGCTTGGGAGCACTGTACCCTGCTTGAGTTGAACCCTGACCGATGTTACTTGAGATATTTCATTAAACATCAAGCTTACCTGGACCACTGTATTATTAAAGAATACCTTGCCCGGTCTTCCAATCACTTGGCTTCATGAGCTTGGTTAGCCAAGTGCTTGCTCTGAAGTAAACCTTACTCGGCTATGAAGAACAAACCTGCTTGATATAGTGAACCTTGCCCGGGTATACACAAAAAAGAGTGAACCCTTCCCGGATATTCACTAAAGAAGACTTATTGAAGATAACCTTGCCCGGTAGGCAAAATATCATGCCCGACTAAGTAAAACCTTGCTCGGATGTCTTAGGTGTGCCCGGTTCCATACTTAGTGATATCTGAGGAGGTGAGAAGATTCCAATCTTCCATATGATTAGTTTTGGGTCAAATCTTGACTCAACAATCTCCTCCTAGATTGGAACACCTCAGCTGTCCCAATACACTTCTACAGTTACTTACACATGATTAAAAATACACATCAAATCAAAAGTAAATTTTACATATTCAAACATATACAGATGATTACATATTCAAAAGCTGTCCGAAGACATTACATATCAAATTCCTATTCTATGAGTCTTGTCTTTTTCTTGCACCATAGTAGGCTTGTCTTCTATTCACAATTACAGTTGCTTCTCTTTGTCTAAAGATATCAAGGACTTGGTAATGAGTGTGATCTTCATGAATGACCAAATCTCTAATATCTATCAGATCTTCATTGTGCAAATAAGTGAAGTCTTCATCTCTTCTGATTATCCCCAATATACGCCCATCAGAGTTTCTTAGCACATAATGGCCATCATTTTCTTTATATTCAATCTCAGTTATGATGCCATTCTTCTGAACTGTGTAATTGGGGCGTGCCATTTTTCGTTCAGAGCTTATGCAAGTATTCATGTTTGACACGGGATTCCTATCTTTGACATTCAACTTGTAATACAGCTCAGCACTGTCCATCTTTTTCAGCTTTGCAGTCCTTCTTTCTTTGTTAAGTTGAGTCGTTCTCTAGCTTCTCTTTTCTTTTAAGAATGGGAATCCCCTGTCAGCTTCATCTCTTAAATACTTAGAGAGATCATTCTGTTGTCTTCCAGCCATCTTATTTCTGTTTCGATAATCATACAAATTAAGTGTGGCAATTGTTTCCAGTTGTTCTTGAGTGTATTCAGCAAAATCACTTCTTACAACTATCTCTCTCAGCTGTCTGCTTTCCGTAATCACTTTCAGAGATTCAGTGACAGAATCATAGTAGAGATCTCTTGGAAGATCCACATTGGATTGTGATCCTGTTGTTCTTTGGGATCCAGTTCTACTAGATTCACCTCTACCTGCTTGTTGGTGTCTTCTTGAAATTGGAGGCCTGAATGGAATAGACTTCATAGGTTTGCTGGGCCCCAACTTGAAGGTTTTGATAAAAATTGACTCAACCATTTCAGGTGGGAGGTTAATAAGGTCTCCAAAGTTTTGTCCTGCCTCTTTACAGAGAATAATCATCATTTTCTCTATCCCAGGATTGTTTGACAATCCTGCAGGCACAAACCTTCCATCAACAAAGCTTCTAGGGTTCTCACCCTCCCTCAGAACCTTTTCCAATTTAGCCTTTTGTATGTAGAAAAGTTCTTTCAAGTCCTTCTTTTCTAAGGCATCAAAAGTGGCTTCATCCATTCCCCTCTGGTTTATCATTATACCCCTCATTATCTTAATCATTTCTTCATTTTCCCAAGGGATTATAGGTTCATCTTCTGGTTCAGGCTTTAATTCCTCTGGGATTGGGGTTTCAACAGCCGTTGCCTCTTTTGATTTTTCTTTTTCAATTTCTTGCTTTTGTTTCTCCCTTAAAGTCATTATCTTTCTTTTTTTCTTAGGAGATTCTTTTTCAGCCTGAGCTTTTCTTGACTATTCAGTAGATGGTTCAGGTTGTATCCTTTTTAGTTT
Organism: Bidens hawaiensis; assembly: GCF_021521415.1. NCBI lineage: Eukaryota > Viridiplantae > Streptophyta > Magnoliopsida > Asterales > Asteraceae > Bidens > Bidens hawaiensis. The sequence goes on from NW_027495276.1 coordinate 72,369, forward strand.
TTCTTTTCTTTTCATGTTGTTGAAAATTGTATCAACTGAGGCTTTATCTAACCCTTCAACTATTTTAGGTTTCATCCCTTTCTCCACACAAGTAGCCACATTTTCCTCCAATTTTTTTTTTCAAAGCTTCAAGCTTTTCAGCCTCTTCATTTTCTTTAACAAATTTTTCTTTTTTCTCTTCCCTTTGCTTTCATAGGCTTCTCTCAACTTGCAAATCTTGAAATGAGATAAATATTTGTCAAAATACCCATGAGTTCTCAAATAATCTCTGTAATTCTGGGCATCCGTGTTCTGTTTTTGTATCAACTTCTCAATTGTGTCTATCTCTTTGTTCAATCTTTTCTCCAGTTCATCATCATTCAAATCAGCTAAGCTCTCAAAGCTTATGCCATAGCTTCTCAGTTTCACAATCAAAGGATTTTTCCTTTTAGCGTCCAAAAGACTTTGTTCAATGTTTGCCCTCTGTTCATCAGTCACTGTAACTTGTAGGGACATAACATCAGTAGTCTCAATATCCTTTCCCTGATCATTATCATTGTCATTATCAGCTTCATCAGAGTTATCCTCCTCCTCAGTTGTTTCATTAACAACATCTATTTTTGGTTCATCAGGAGTTGGCTCTTCAGGGATTGGTACATTGGGTACTCCTTGCACATATTCATCAGGATTTAAAGTTTGCAAAGGTATTGCCTTTATTGGGCTTGCCTCATCATCAGAGGTTTCTACAAAATATTTGTTCTGGTCATCCCATTTCCATTTCTTGGAAGACTCATCTCTTTCAGCTGGTTTAAATGAGTCTGGTTTATCCCTTTTCCTTGAGTATTTCTTTCCATATTTAGGGTCATCCACACACTCCCATTCATCTGGGTTTTGTCTAATAACATCTTCTATCTGTTGATCCCATTTCTTTGTAGCCATTGAGGCAATAGATTCACCAATCTCTTATTCCACATTCAAGTCCATATTCACAATGGTTGACTCAGCAGTTTCAGTTGATTCTTTTTCAGGTAGACTTTGAGTTTGAAACTTGCTTACCACCATGGCCAAAGAGTTGTCAACTTCCTCAACTCTTTTCAACTTAATCAAAGCTTCAATAACCTCTTGATCATCAGCCTCTTCTTCATTTATCAGTTTGGCAACATTGGCTTGATTGATCAAAGCTTCTTGCTTTGCTATTTCCTCAGGAGTTAATGTTTGGGCTAGGATTTCCCTATCCCTTATTTCTCTTACAATATTCTCCAACTTTCTCCTTGCATCAGCAGCAGCTTCTCATCTTCTTTAAACAAAATTTCTTTCTCAGGATTTGCCTTAACAGTCTCTTCTTCAAACACCTTTGCCATACCTTTTTCCACTCTCCTTTGTTCATCTTCTTCAACATCAGATTGTTCAAAATCATCAATTTCTTTTTCAAGTGCTTCTACATCTGGATCAAACTCTACCCTCTTGGAGCTTTCAGGTTGTTCAGTTTCAGTAATAGGCTCCTCAGTAGCAGTATTTCCCTCATTGATTTCATCAGTTTGAGTTTCTGTTAAAACATTAGTGACATTAGTTACCACATCAGTGGTAATCACATTTCCTTCATCATTTGTCTTTTCAATTTCATCCACTGTTTCCTCTTCATTATCTCCCTCCTCACTCCAAACAACATTCATTATTTCATCATTTACATCATAATTTTCTTCTCTTACATCAAACTTATCCCCTTCATACTCATCATCGTCCATCCTTCTTTCTTCACTCTCCTCCTCATCATCATAAGCATTCATAATACTTTTCAACCCATCAACATTTCTATCACTTGCCTCCTCCATCACTACATCCTCACATTAACAATGGCATCTTTTGGCTCAATTATATTCTCCCCCTGTTTTGGGGCAGCTGAGGTCTTCTCGACCTCCTGCTCCAGGGTTTGAATTTTTAACATTGCACGGGCCAATTTGTCCAATAGGAATACATTCTCCTTGGTTACCTCCTCATTCCTCTCCTTCAACCTTGCATTTTACAACATTAGATCAAGGTTTCTTTGAAACAAAAGGTTGTCAGGAGGAGGGGTTATTGGTGGTGAGGTAGAGAAAATGTTTTCACTGGTGGATGGTTGTGGGTTGATAGTAAATGTGGGTGGTATAGAAGATTCAGGTGGGGTTTGAGTTGTGGTTTGAGTTTGGATATGGATAGGCATAGGCTGGATTGTAGGAATTATTTGGGGTGGTGATTGGGTATGGGGTGGGCTAGGAATAAATGTGTCAGTTTGGATTGGGCTGTTGGTTGGTGGTGTTTGTGGTGGTGGGGATATTTGAGTAGATGTTTCATTTTGACTTTGGGTTAAGGTTTGGGTTGGGGATTGTGGTAATTGTGGTGGTGATGGTATGGGTTGGTTAATGAGTAATGGTGATTGTGGTGGTGATGGTATTGGTTGGTTCTCCCCCTGATCAAGTGCATCAACAGTCATGGCTTCTCTAGCCCCTCCTTCATCTCCATCATCATCATCATCATCATCATCATCATCATCATCATCTTCATCCTCCAACTCAGCAACCTCCTCATCCTCCTCTGAGCTCAGCTCAGGAACTAGCATAACATCCAAGTCATGGTCCAATAAACATGGCAAAATCTCAAACGGAATGTTTGGATTAAATTTTTTGGCACTTCCCGGATTTTTAATTCGTTTGAATGTGTTGGGATTTTGCAAAACATGAGTAATGCCAATGGTGGGTAAATCATGCAACTCCCTATTAAAGATTATCTACAGAAACCTATCCTTCTCAGCCTTTTTCAGATTTGCTACCATTCCTTCAAAAATCATCTTGGAAAAATTGAATGGTAGGTCATATATGATAGCAACGGTGGCGTTTGCTAAATCACGACTCATCAGAGTCCATGAGCCTTTCCTTGGAGCAAATCCTTGAACCACATGGTGAATCAGAAATCTGTATATCATAGTGAACATTCCCTTCTGAAATTGCCCATCGTGTACTGTCCTCTGGTATCCCATAGTCTATTCAAAAATTCTCATCAGGTGATCAGTATTGAAGTTGATTGGACTGTGGTCGTCATCACGTAACCACAAGCATCTTTTGATTAGTCTTTCTGTTATACAAATTTCTTGTCTTGCCACTGTAGCTTCAATCCTTCGTCCATTTACGTCATCATACAGTGTTGCTGAGCGCCAGAAATCAAGTGAGTGATTTCTATAAATGATTGGACACACAGTGAAGGCAAAACTGACATTAGATCTTAACAACCACGTTATCATCATGGCCACCTCCTCATTGTCAGGAGTAATCTGCAACATGGTGCACATATTGTGCTTCTGTTCAAAGGGATACTTTGTTTGATCATTTTCTGCCATATCTGAAAAGCACAATCAAACATATTCAAAATGAAATTAGTCATAAAGTTCATTACTTTAAGTAATTTCAAGCTATAAAAATGAAGAAGAAAGAGAGAAAAACCATCAAGAACCTGTTCTTCAACAAGTTTATAACCTAAACACAAAAACAGAGTGTTAGCATATAAATACATAATCAAAGCCCATTATTGTCTAATCGTTATCGGAAATCATATTATTATTGCTTACCGAGTCGGAATTAGAGGGCTGATAAAGTTAGGGTTTGGATTAAAGTGAATGTGATAAGTCGGTTTAGGTTTCTTTGAGAGTAAGTAGTTGCAGTGGAAGGAGAGAGAGAGAGAGAGAGGGAAAATAATGTTGAAAATATCTAACTCCCTCTTATATACCTTTTGATAGTGGGTTTTAAATGAATTTGTCGTGTAGTGAATTATTAGCTGTCAAACATAACAATCTTATCCATTTAAAAACTGTTACAGCTAAACCTTCCCCGATACAATCTAAGTGTCAAACCTTGCCCGGAAATTTTTTTTATTAAGAAATTGACAAAGTTTGCCCGGTACCTTCCACTTACAAACCTTGCTTGGTCAAGTTAGGTAATTTAAAGTCAAGTGATAATGAAGAAAGCTTATCCAAAATACCAGATTTCTTGAAAACTCAATCACAAGATAAATAACCAAGTATGAAATATCAAATAAGCATCCTTGCTAGGAATCAATTAAGATACCCATATAAGTTTCTCAAATATAAATTAAATAACTCAATCTAGCATAAACCCTATCAGAATAAGAAACACATTCAATCAAGCATACTTTGATGTAAAGTGTGCCCGAACATCCTTCCTAATGTATAGTGTTCCCGAACAACCTTGCAAGAGTATAAAGTGTGCCCGAAATGATATCTAGCAGACAGTGTACCCGGAAAGTCAAATGTTGAAATTACCAAGTATATTGAGGGAACACTAGTGTACCCGGAATATGAAGTGTGTTTGGAAGACCCCGGAAACACTTGTAATTTCAAAGAAATCATAATCACAAATAACACATAGTATGCCCGGAACAAAATTAAACATAAAACACCTAAGTGTGCTATGGTCTAAGATCTCCAAAGTTTTCTTGGTACAATATGCAACATTTAGTATACAAAGCTTGCCCGGAACAAGAAATATCTCGTGGAAGGCTTGCTTGGTCAAATATTCAAAGACTTTAATCTTGCTCGGGAATGAAGTACATTAAGTGTACTCTACCTGGTAAGTGTAAACACTTTAAAGCATGCCCGAAAATCATAAACTTAGTCCAAAGTGAGTAAGCTTGCCCGGAAAGGTTATTAAACATTAAACCTTACCCGAAAATACATATTCAACTATTTTGTGCCCGTGAAGGTTTGAAAACATCAAACCTTACCCGAAAATACATATTCAACTGTTTTGTGCTCGGGAAGGTTGAAAACATCAAACCTTACCCGAAAATACATATTCAACCTTTTTGAGGCAAAATGCAACTCTTTTTGACTTAAAACCACATGTCATGACATCTGTCAAATATGTTTCATTAAAGATCATAGTTTTAAGAGCAAATGATACATTTAGAGATCAAATTTCAGTCATGTTTCTCTTCAAAACATTTTCTGTCTTTAACTGAAAAGATCTCAAGAATGGGATCATATTGACTTAGTAGCTTTCTCAATACTTCATTCTCAGCATTATTATGACAACCTAGACAGGTCAACAGCAGGTCTAGACTTAACATGAATTTCATCTCTTTGGTGATATGATTTAATTTCATTTAATATGCATGATTCTTAATGGATAACACATGATGTTTTCTGATGCTCCTTATCTATTCTCAATGCTTATTTGGCTTTCTCTAGATCACCCCAATTTGACTTTGACCCCTGGATTTGGTCAAAACTTTTAATGACAGAACATATTTTTGAAAATTTCTATGATTTTTTTTTCTTTTCAAATTTACAAACATATGTGAGGTTGAACATTGGACTTACATGCCACGCAATTCGGACCTACATGCCTTTCATTCAGGATGTTTAAAGGACTTATACGATTGCCTCCACCCATGTAGTTCTAGAATTAACCCTCATGTTTGCATTTTCTTTCAACATGTTTTGTGAACATCAATCAACTTTTTATTGATAAGATATTTAAAAAGTATGATGTTCACTGTTGTTCTGTGTCATTATTTTAAATTAGACATTTCATTTTGGTGATCAAATACCAACAGGCTTGTGTATGACTGGATAATCACTTTTCTGCCTATCATTTGGATAGATATATATATATAGGAACATGCATAGACATCAATGTAACTCCACATAAGATATAGCAGTTTCTTTATGTTTATATCACCTTAGATTTTACACATCATGAGAAAGCAACCATACATGTTAATGACAGTACTAAGTGCCCTTTTGGCCTATTAAATCCATATGATTGGCTAAGTAGTCAATGCACTATCATTTCCCATATAAAATTCAGTTTAATATTCAGTCACCCCAATATCTCTTAAATGTCAGGTAAATGGCTATACTGTTTGATTACAAGTTATTAACAGGACCAAACATACATGTGAACATATGTCCCTTCAGAATAAGAGTTATTGACATAGTTTTAAGTGAAGGAATAGAAAACAAGTTATAATTGCCCCAAATGCTTTCGTTTTTCTGGTTAATGGCTATCCTTTGAATCTATACAGATTATAGGACCAAACATACATATGTATGTCCTTCCAACTGGGCAAATGACATAATTTTCAGCAAAAATAACTACTTGAGACTTTTCATTGAAAAATCCTTCTTTTAAGCTTCTATAAAGCTTGAACTGAATAGTATTATCATATCTCTGCACCATTAACAACTTGCTCATGTTGTGATCAAAACTCTTGTGATTATGCAAAATTCATTAGAAAATTCATTTTATCATTTAATTTTGATATAAAAACATATTTTGACATAAACAGTTGTAACTTATTCAAATCTTAATCATACATAACATCATCAAAAACAAGCAGACATTTCTTGCATTCATAGTCTAGCCTATCCTAATAACGTCACATGATCAGATATCACACATAATCAAATAACAGATCATGATATTAGACAAGCAGTTATCTAAGTTGACACTTTAAATCATTACTTATCATAATATCAAAAACAGTTAACTGATAATCAAACATAAGCATCAATGATACCTAAGTTGCACAGATATTCACATAAACACATATCAGTTAACACAAAGCAATTAACATATGCAAACATATTCAACCAACATTTAATGTGTGTGACCTTAATAAAAAATAATCAATTAGCACATAGAGACACACACTAAGCACACATCCTCAATCAGACCTCATCTGATTTGATCATCCCCAGGGCTTTCAAAAGAAAGTTGAATCTGGTTCTGTCAAGTGGCTTGGTGAATAGGTCAGCCAAGTTGTCACTTGTATAAACTCTTTGCATTTGAATCAAACCTTTTTCATTACAATCTCTGATGAAGTGATGTCTGATTTCAATATGCTTAGTCTTTGAATGTTGAACTGGATTTTTAATAGTAAAATATGCAGAAGTATTATCAATAAGAATAGGAGTGTTCAGAAATTCAAACCATAGTCCAGCATTTGGTTCTGAATCCAGAGAACTTGGGCACAACAAGCAGATGCAGCAATGTATTTAGCTTCTGTAGTTGATATGGACACAGTTGTCTGCTTCTTGCATTGCCATGACACCAGTCTGTCTCCCAGAAATTGACATCCACCTGAGGTTGACTTTCTGCTCATGTTGCAGCCATCATAGTCACTGTCTGTGTAGGCAATAAGGTCAAAAGATTGGTTATTTGGATACCAAATCCCTAAGTCTGGTCTTCCCTTTAAATATCTAAAAATTCTTTTGACAACATTCATGTGGGAGACTTTTGGACTTGATTGGAATCTTGCACAAACACACACATCATACATTATGTCTGGTCTTGTAGTAGTTAGGTACATCAGGGATCCAATTTTGGCTCTATATTCATGTTCATCCACATGCTCCCCCTTTTCATCAGCTATCATCTTTTCTTTTGTGTCCATTGGAGTTGAAGCTGTTTTGAACTCTTGACATTTGAACTTATTCAAAATGTCTTGCACATATTTAGTTTGGGAAATGAAAATCCCATCAGCTTTCTGTTGAACTTGCAGTCCCAGAAAGAAGTTCATTTCTCCCATAGAGCTTTTGCTGTATTTGGATTTCGTCACCCCTTCAAACTCTATACACATTTGTTCATTGGTTGAACCAAAGATGATATCATCCACATAGACTTGTAACAACAGCAAATCTGATCCCTTTCTTTTGTAGAAGAGAGTCTTTTCAAGAAGATGATTTGACAGCTCATCATACCATGCTCTAGGAGCCTGATGTAAACCATATAGGGCTTTATTTAGCTTATACACCCTGTTTAGATACATTGGATCCTCAAAACATGGAGGTTGAGCAACATACACCTCCTTTCCATTTAGGAATGCAGACTTGACATCAAGCTGGAACACCTTAATGTTCTTTGAGGCAGCATATGCAAGAAAAATCCTGATTGCCTCAAGTCTTGCAACTGGTGCAAATACTTCCTCAAAGTCTCTTCCTTCTTCTTGAAGGCATCCTAGTGCCACAAGTCTAGCTTTATTCTTAATCACCAAACCCCTCTCATTCCTTTTGTTTCTGAAAACCCATTTTGTGCCAATTGCTGACCTGTTTCGTGGCCTATCAACCGGATCCCAAACATGTTGATCTTTGAACTGTGCCAATTCCTCATGCATTGCTTCAACCCAACTGTTTTCTTTTAGAGCTTGAACAATGTTCTTTGGTTCTATTTGGGATAGAAAGCAGGAGTATAAACAGATGTTTGCAATTTCTGAGTGGCTTCTAGTAACTCTTTCATTTATATCTCCAATGATGTTTTCAGAGGGATGATTCTTTTTAACATAAGGGGTTTGAACTATCATATCTGCAAACATATTTATGTCAAGATTTGATTCATTGAGATCGGGTTCTTCAATGATCAATTCTATTTCAGCATCATGAAACTCTGGTGCTTCTTCATTGTTCTGTCTTGAGGTAGATGCACCATTGTTTTCTCTATTCATTCTTTCAAACAAATGTTGAAATCTTGCTGTTGATACAACTTCTTCTTCAATGGTTTGGTTGCTTGGGTTCTCCTCATTCTGAATTTGATCATTATTCACTTCTTGATTGTCTAGATTGACATCTGTATGATCTTGTTCTGGACTGTGATTGTTCCCTTGATCATTGTCTTGAACTTGTTCAACAATATCATTTGAGGTAACCTTTACAAAAGTATACTCCTTTTCTTTTCTAGGAACCTTCTTCCATAAATTTTCTAAATTCAAAGTCTTCTTCTCTTTCTCCTCAATCACACTTGTTTTGTAAAATGACTCATCAAAGTCTTCAGGATAAATCTTGAAAGACCTTATCAATTTCTCATGATCAAACAACCATGTTGCACCATCAACTGTGTTGAACTAATTTTCATTAAACACAATATCAGATGATTCAATTACACTCATATGATCTTTCACATATACTCGTTATGCTTTTGGGTGTGTAGAGTAACCAACAAAGAAGCAGTCCAAGGATTTTGTTTGAAACTTGTTCAAGTAATCCCTGGTGTTGAGAAGAAACATCTACATCCAAAAGGCTTGAAAAACTTTATGTAAGGCTTTCTATTATAGAAAATTTCATATGGTGTCTTTTCATGCCTTTTGTTGACTAGTACCCTGTTCTGAACATAGCAAACAGTATTAATGGCTTCAGCCCAAAATGTAACTGGTAGATTTGCATCTGCTAGCATGGTTCTTGCAGCTTCAATAAGTGTCCTATTTCTTCTTTCTACAACACCATTTTGTTCAGGAGTTCTAGGAGCTGAGAATTGCTAAAATATTCCCTTTTCTGTACAAAATTCTTCCATGACTCCATTTTTGAACTCTGTACCATTATCACTTCTCATTGTTTTAACTTTCTTATTCAGTTTATTCTCAATCATTATCACCTAGCCCTTTATCAGTTATGCAGTCTCATCCTTTGTACTTAGGAAATAAACCCAAGTATATCTTGAGTAATCATCAATGATCACAAGACAATATCTTTTCTTTCCTATACTTGGCACACTCACAAGACCAAAGAGATCCATGTGAAGTAATTCAAGTGCTTGATCAATTGAGTTGATGAGCTTTGTCTTATGAGAGGATTTGTGCTACTTGCCTTTCTGGCATGAACTGCAATGATCTTCTAGTTTGAACTCTCTTGTAGGTAAGCCAATGACATGTTCACCCTTAACAAGTTTGTTCATATTCTTCATATTCACATGACATAGTTTCCTGTGCCACAGTTTTGACTCATGTTCAGTGGCTTTGGAAACAAAACATGTACCACCCCTTGAAACAGCTTCTTTCATATTAAGCTCATATAAGTTGCCATTTCTTGGGGCCATCATCATAATCATTTCAGGTGGGATAACAAATTCAGGTTTTAAGATGAAACAGTGTGAGTCATCAAAACCAACTTTGTAACCCTTATCACACATTTGTGATATGCTTAGAAGATTATACTGGAGTCCTTCAACATGAAACACATTGTCAAATGAAACCTTTCCATTTGTTAAAATTCCTTTTCCAACAATCTTTCCACCATTCTCATCACTTCCAAAAGCCACAGGACCTTCAAACTTTTCTTCATAGTTGACAAGTGACCTCATGTCACAAGTCATGTGCCTAGAACATCCACTATCCATGAACTATATGTCATTCAGTGGAGTGGACTGTTCCTGCACAAAAGAAAAAAAGTTTGATTAGTTGAGTGATAAAGTGCGAGTTTTTTCAACTTGCATCTCATCAGTTTCAATTTCAGTGGTAGCATTTAAAGTGAGTGTTGTTGGTTCAGGATCTTCATGAGTGACTTCAAGACTATCTGAGTTGTCAGTTTCATATCCACACTCTCTTGGAGTTTTCACAAATGAAGTAGTGTTCTTGAATTCTTCAGATGCATTGTCAGCTTCTTGCACAACATAATCTTTCTTTTCTGAATAATGTCTTACATCATCAACCTTTTCCACTTTTGTTTCACACTTTGGTTTCCAAAGAAAACCATGAGGTTCATATCCATGCTTTAACAAGAACTTCTCATCACCTGTCAGATCAGTGGGTTTCTTTCTAGGAAAGATACCTCTGTTCTTTGTCTTGTCACTTCTTGGTGATCCTTGTGAGCCATCAGACTTGACTGATTGAGTATCTTGTTTGGAACTGATTCTCAAAGGCTGAATGTTCTTTTTGACACCTTTCTCATGCTTCTTAGGATACAAACTTCTTCTTACTGATTTAGTCTCTTGTTTCTTTGTTTTGACTTCAGTTTTCTTTTCATTTCTTGTCTCCTTTGCTGATTTCAATTCATTTGCACTTATTGTTTCCTTTTCACACACCTTTCCCTTTCCCAGGTATGCATCGTATTTTTGCTTGTACAGAACAAAGTCTTGTCCATACTTTGTTTCATCTGGGACATGAAAAGGTTTGAAGTTGAATATCTCATTACATGAGTCTGTGTGATGACCATATTCATCACACTTCTTGCACCATACTTTTCCTTTGTATCTTTCATGTTCACTTGGTTTCTTGAATCTTTCACTTGGTTTAGGTGATTTGACTCCAAGAGTCTTCTGAGTCTTCAGACCATCATAATCAATTCAAAAAGGAACAAATTCCTCAATCTTGATATCTTGTCTTTCTGTCTTGCTTTTGACTAAGACAATCTTTTCCATAATTATAGGTTCCTCATCTTGAGTTTCTCTATGTCTTGACTGTCTTTTCTCGTATTCTTCCATGGTTTCCACTTCTCCAACATCAAGCACCTCATGACTAGAAAATACTGGATAAACAGGGATAAAATTTTCAACATCAACAGTTTCAGTCACCTTTTTCTTGTTGTTTTGTTTTATCCTTTCCAACACAGCTTTGCTTGGAGGCCTCACTTCATTGTAGCTTATCTTCTTCCTTTCACAAATGTTTAAAGACACATGTTCTCTTTTCATTCTTTCATTTTGCTTCTTCATTCTTTGTGTGATTGGTGGATACAATGGAAGTTTGTCAATTGATTCAGGTTTCTTCACTCTTCTTCCTCTATCAGCAGCCTTGATCTCTTCATCAGTTATTTGATCAGTTAATTCACTCAAATCATCTTGATTAAGATCATCAGAATCAAAGTCATCTTCAGAGACTTGCACTCCAATTGATTTTTCTTCTTTCACCTCTTCCTTAACCACAAACTCACCTTCTGCATTTACCTCAACATTCTTGTACAAATCAACAAATTCTTCTTTCTCATGAAAGACATTTTTGAATTATTGTAGATATGCATCTATTTTCTCTTTATCAACTTTTGGCATAAAGTTGTTGTTGAAAGGTGGTGGAACTTGCTTTGTATTTATCTTTCTCACTCACTTGGTTTAGAATACCACATATGTTTCCTGTGGAAACCAAGTTCTTCAAGAATTCATTTTCAACTTGCAGTTTTGTGTTCTGCATCTTTTCTTCCACAATCATCTTCTTCAATCCATCAATCTCAGTGGTGTATCTTTTCTGAGCTTTGTAACTACTTATGCAGTCATCTTCTAAACTTTTAATCTTTTCTTCACTTATCAGCTCACTAGCCTCATATCCATTTATGATACTCTGCTTCCTAAAATACTCCCTTTCCAGCTTGCCTACTTCTATTTTCAATTCAATGAGCAGAGTGTACCTGAGATGATGATTCAGCTCCTTTCTCAGTCAATTCCATAAGTGCCACATTTGCCCTCTTGATATCATCAGCAATGTGTTCTTCATGATTGCTTTAGTCAAAACTACTCTCATGCTGTGTGGTTACAGCCACATTCCCTTGAATTCTAGGTTGATTTTGATTGGTTAAAACTGAGTTGTTTGGAATAGTTTGTAGGTTTTGATTGTTGTTTCTTTGGAAGTTTTGATTCTGAGGCACAACTTGACCATTATTTTTTATTGGAGGCTGTTGAAAGTTGTTGAAGTTGGAATTGTAGTTATTGAAGTTGTTGGGATTGTTGTTTCTCTGCTGATTCTGTTAATATTGGTGCTGCTGATTTCTTGACTGGTTTTGGTATTGATTCATCTGGAAGTTTCTTGGCATGTTACATTCTATGGAAAAATGACCAGGTTGTTGACAGTTATAGCAAATGGCTTTGGACTTATCAAAACCAATTCTTTTATTTGGGCCTGATTAAAGTGATCTACCAGTCCTGTTATACAACCTCTTGCTTCTAAGAGCCAACATGACTGCTTGCCATTTCAAATCCATGTCTTCCAAATCATCAGCATCTATCTGTTCAAGGTCATCCTGGATGACACTTGCAAGAACCAGATTTTTTGCTACAAAAGCATTGTATGATTATGTAAACATAGAGAGCAAAGCTTGTGTTTCACTTCCTTGGCCACTTCCTCCACCAGTGTAAGGTACATGTCCACTTGCCATTGAGGCAGAATCAATATCATCCATCAGTTGGACATTGAACCTTTGCTGGTTTCCATGGTGACTTGTACTACCAACAACAAAAGATTTTGGTGTATCAACACCATGCTCAACTGGTTCTTCAATGATGGGAATCTGTTGTTGATTTTTGGTTGTCAAGTTGCCCATTGGTGCAATGAGAGCATTAGTGACCTGGAAACATGGCTTCTCTTCTTTTATCATTTCATTCTCAATCAATTCAATATCTGCAGCCTGAAGGAAGCAAACCACATCATCCACTTTCAGATCATTGAAATTCGGATTTTGGAGGATGAATTTGCATGCAGTTTACCATTCCTTGGGCATTGAGTTAAGCAGCTTGGTATTCAAATCAAAATCAGGCATGACATAGTCAGTGGTTCTTAGCTCATTCACAATTGCTAAGAATCTTTCAAGGATTGACTTCAATCTTTCTCCTTCCTTGTATTTAAATCTCTCCAGCTGTTGTTTGAGCCTTTGTTTTTTGATGTTCTTCAATTTAGTGTTTCCCTCAAACATTTCAAGGATTGCATCATACATAGCCTTAGCTGTGGTGTGATGTGCAACCTTTGTCAATATTTCCCATGACAGACCTAGCTTTATCATAGCTAATGCCCTGTCATCCACTTTCCTCATTCTGTCTCTTACAGCAGCAGTTGCATTAGTACCTTCAGTAGTGTCTTGTGGACCATTCTTGATCGAATTCCACATATCCACATCATTATAGCAAACGGCTGCTTCAAATAAGACCTTCCATTTTTTGAAGTTTTCCTGTCCATAGAGTGTAGGAATCTTATTAGTATACACTTCTTGTTCTTTGTAACCAGACATTTTGAAAATCAAAATCAGTTGATTTAAAATGATAAGTTTTAAAACAATCAGATCTGAAAACCGGCTGTTCAGATCTGATGAATCTGGTGTGAATAGAAAAAGAATCAGAGGTAAAAATTTAAACTTTTATTGAAATAAGGAAGAGAAAACACCAGAAAGATGTAGATCTGGACAGAAATGAAGAACAGAGCAGCTGACGTCACTCTTTAATGGAACAGTGTTTTGCTTACGTCATTGTTCTTCAAATCTTCAATCAGCAACAATTTCTTACTAAAATAGTAGTGACCGAGCTCTGATTCCACTTGTCAGGTCCCCGATTGTTGGTAGATCGTTAACAAATTAGGTCATAAGTCACACAATAAAGTGTTGACAAGAGAGTTAATGACGGGTTGCTATATTTAGTAAGAAAACCGTTTGATAAAGGCAGAATCAATAACAAACGATTTAGTTGCTGAACAATTGATCAAAGATAACTAACACACACAAGATTCACTCAAAAGATTTCCATTTATATAATATCAAATCATACAAACTATAATCTATCTAGGGTTTCTTGATGGGAAAGTTTGTCCGTACAATACTAAGAACGGCTGTCACTTAACAAATATTCTTTCTAATTTCATATTCAGCCGCTCCTCTGTAGGCGTGCCCTAATTATTCCTAGGCCTGACACCTCCTTTACAACTGTCATTCCTTATAGAAACCCTAAATATAACGTACATATTCAAATTACATATTCAAAGCTATGCTAAGTGTAAAATAAGTCTTCCGGGTAGGCTTTGTAGAAGTAAACTTCTCCGAGTAGACTTTGTGCTTTGCCTACCTTGTTAGACTTTGTAACCTTGAAGTGTGCACGGGAAAAGTTTTCCGGGTATGCTTTACTTGGAGTATCACCAAGCAGACTTCAATCTTCTTGATTATATCAGACTTTGCCCGACATAAACTTACTAGCAACATTGTTCTTCAATGGTCCCATCAACTCCTTGCTTGGAATTAGCTTATTAGCAAAGTGTGCTTGGAGCACTGTACCCTACTTGAGTTGAACCCTGCCCGATGTTACTTGAGATATTTCATTAAAAATCAAGCTTAACTGGACCACTGTATTATTAAAGAATACCTTGCCCGGTCTTCCAATCACTTGGCTTCATGAGCTTGGTTAGCCAAGTGCTTGCTCTGAAGTAAACCTTACTCGGCTATGAAGAACAAACCTGCTTGATATAGTGAACCTTGCCCGGGTATACACAAAAGAGTGAACCCTGCCCGAATATTCACTAAAGAAAACTTCTTGAAGATAACCTTGCTCGATGGGCAAAATATCATGCCCGGCTAAGTAAAACCTTGCTCGGATGTCTTAGGTGTGCCCGGTTCCATACTTAGTGATATCTGAGGAGGTTGATAAGATTCCAATCTTCCATATGATCAGTTTTGGGTCATATCTTGACTCAACAAACGAAACACCAACTCGCTCACCCAAAACAAAAATGAAAAGGAAAAATATATAGCAAAGGTATAACAACAAATCCAAAAGCAGTAACAAAAAATGTAAGTCAAATTACTCATTGCTCAGATCTCCACTATGACTACAACATAGGTTGCAACACCAATTGTCGGAGCATCATCATAGCCTAGATGGAAAGCCACCCCCCAATGCCACACAGGTGGCCATAAATCGCACGCTTGAACCAACGGTATAATCACAACCACCATTAAATCAATGATGATTTAGGCAAACTTAAATAAAAGTAAAAAAAAAATTACATCTTCTTCATCTTTACTGCACAAACCTATAACAATAGGTGCAGACTATAAAAAAATCGGTCTGAGGTCCACTAACCATCGTCTAGCTTATGGGTTATGTTTTGAACAAACAATTTTAATAGACCTTCTATTGTCTCGGTTCATGTTCATCCATAAATAATGCATTTATTTACTTTCATACGCAATTATACTTAAATAATATGTTAATTAAGATTAAAAGCAATATTATTATCTATTGATAAAACCTACATGATGTATTAAAATTTATACATATTTTCGGCACTAAAATATCTCCAAATAAGCGTAATATTAACAATTATATTAGAATAAATAACCACTAATGTTTATAATTTCTATCTATAGGTAAATATAACCCTAAAGAATAAAACGAGCTGATATACGAAGAAAACGAAAAAAACGGTGAAAACAGACTCAACACACCCCATGGTGAATCAAGGCATGACCATGTCTAAAGCATATGAAGTAAAGAAAAAAATTTAGAAAGACAAAAAATGGCCATGTTAACCTCAACACACCTATGTTAAAAAGAACTAGAAGAAATTACAAAATAGAAGGTTCGTAAGCTAAACATGGACGTGCTTTAACAAAAAAACTCCATGTTGAAAGTACAAGTGATTAAGACAAATTTGAACTGTCCTAGACTCACCACGGTCGTGTCCAACTCACCATGTCCGTGTTTTCCCTTGTTGTACGATCTGACATTGAACATTCAATGCAACATGAAAAAAGTCACCATGGTCGTGGGGAGCGAAGCGCAGTTGTGTTTTGGCCACTTGATCAGCCTATAAATTGAATGCTCATCTTCGACATTCAAGACACCTTGAACCACATTAACTCCACTTCAACCACCTATTTTCACCACCATTAATAAGGGAATTATCCCATCCATCCAACCTTTGAAAATTAAGGAGATTAAGCTTTTGGAAGAAGTCATTAGCGTCAAGGTTTAATCATCAAAATTGGTTAGATTGTTTTTATTTGATCATGTTTGTATCTATTACTTTGATGTATAACACTATGCTTACTTTAGCTAAACTTTCATAGTATCATCTTGGGTTTATAATGAATCTTAATTGAAGTTTAAAAATATTAGCTAAACGTATGATCGGTTTTTAATAAGTAGTGGTTATGTTGCAATCATCACTTGATGAGGAATGCTATAATACTCTTAAAAGATACCCCAAGTGCCAAGCTTGACGATAAACCAAGAAATTGCTAGTCTTGTGAGGCCTTGGCGAACCTTAAAATATACACCAAGTTCCGAGCTTGACGATAAGCCGGGAAACTGCCACTCTTGTAAGGGCTTGGTTGATAAATTATGAATCCTTAAAGGAGACACCAAGTTCCGAGCTTGATGATAAGTCAAGGAATTGCCATTCTTGGAAGAAAACAAAAATCCTAATATGAACATGCATCAAATGAATTATTAGTAGTAACTAATCATTTTAAAATGGAAACTGTTGACAATGTTTGTTGAAACGGATTGTTGATGTTCATCCACTAAAATCGATTAATTACTTGTTAAGTGAGTATGAAACATAACCTACTTTAAACAAGTTTTGGGTGGTTATTACATGAGTTCTATATTTGTCCAAGAGTTGTGCAGATTAATACTTGGTAACTAAATGTTAACCATTTACAACTCGACTAATCTTAATTGGTATTTTATGTATGCTACAAATTTTATTATTACCAAAATATCAAGAACAATTCAATTAGTAATTTAAGGAATTGCCTCATCTTTAAAGTGAGTTATCTTATGAATATTTATTATAAACCACTTTTTTTATATAAAATGAAGTTTTAGTGGTGAACATGAAGTTATGCATGTCTCTTTCTTTAATTATCATGGAATAACATGACTTAGGAATAAGGTGTTATTCCCACATTTAATCTGTCACACCCGGCCCTGAACGGCGGAAACAGCCGGGGCGCGCGCGAGTGGGGATTGATACTTAAGCACGGGC
>NW_027495277.1:0-163690 GCF_021521415.1 Bidens hawaiensis
ATTTTAGAAGCATCGGCCCCAAGTTGAACCACAGTTACAATAGTTATGGAGTCGGGTTTTACACCTTCTTTGAACATAATATGTAGCTGCTGGATAAAATCTATTACAAGTCGACTCTCCGCAAATGCATCGAGTATCGAGTTCCATGATATCAAGTCCTTTTTATGAATTAACGAGAAGGAACGAAATGCAGATATCACATCACCACATTTTGAGTAGAAATTTACGAGGGAGTTTCCAACCGACGTAACGTCACATAGGCTAGGATTACGGATAACGTAGCTATGAATTTGCTTTCCCGCCTGCACGTTTTGTAAATTTGCACAAGCAGAGAGAACGGTTAAAATAGTGATTGAATCGGGTTTGGTCATATTTAAAGAACTGAATTCTTGAAACAATTCCAACCCTTTAAACCACTCACCGTTCGAGGTATAACCCGCAATCATCGAATTCCAAGAAACCAAATCTCTCGAACTCATTCTTCTGAACATCGATTCCGCTTCTTTCATTCGTCTAGTTTTCGAGTAGAACCCCACAAGCGAATTCACAACAGAAACATCACAAACGAGATCCTCCCTACGCATTGCGTAACAATGAATCTCTTTCCCAAAACGATACACATGATCACCTCCAACCGAAGCACAAACAGGCAAAACATTCGCAATCGTAGCATAATTAGGCGGCACACCCTCCTTTACCATCCGTTTAAACACCGCAAACGCGTCAACCCCCAACTCATTCTCAATCAACCCCGCAACCATCGCATTCCACGACGCAACATCTCGTTCAGACATTTCATCAAACACCTGGTGCGCGTCACCTGACCCACACCGCAGCTTTAAATACATCGAAACCAACGCGTTTCCCACAAGGGTTTTCGACTCCAAACCCGTCTTTACAACATGAGAATGAACACTCTTTCCCAACATCAACCCATTCAACCGTACACAAACCGGAAGCACAATTGCTACAGTAACCGAACTGACATTAAAGTTCAAAGCTTTATACAATTTGATCACTTGGGTATCATGAACCCGGGTGGCTGCTAAACCGGATAACATAATGTTGCAGGTGACTGTATCAGGGTGAGTTATTTGATGAAAAAGACTATGGGTATCATTAAAAAGATTACATTTTGCATACATGTTAAGGAGTGATTTGGATATGAGGATACAAGAGAGTATACCTAGTTTGATTGCGGTGGTGTGAAGAGATTTGCCTAAGTTGATGTTGGAGTTTGCAGCACAAGATTTAATATTGGCTGCCAAGATTTGGTGATCAAATGTTTTGTATGAGGATTCATTCATGTTGCAGTACTGAAGAAGTTGTGATGATTTTAATTATACGTGTGAAGTTAACAACTCTTGGATATGACGGTATTACCCTTTGTAAAAATCCTGACTAGACGTCTAATTAATTAGAATAATTAGAAGGCCATGTTTGGTCAGGTTCATCTTCAAACGCCCCGCTTACACTAATACACGCTACTACATTGTTTCCAATAACAACCGAACCAATTTTGAGGGTTTTATTAAGTAGCTTCTATTTTTTTTTCCTATATTTTTTTAGGAGGATTTTATTAAAATTAATAAGACGCTAGAATAAAAAATGAAAGAATGCCAAGAAAACCCAGTCTAGTTAATATGTTTACTTTTATGTTTGGTGTAAAAAAATGCATTATTATATTTAATATATTTATTGTATTTTGGGTGTTGAGGAATTTATTTGTCTTGTTTATATTCGGTGATGTGGGCGGTGCAATGTGGTTGGTTTTGTTACCTATATAGATTAAAATGGATGGTTTTGGTGCCGCTATCAGCTACGTTGTTTTACTTTCTTTTATGGTTGTACTAACTTTAAAATTATTAAATGACATCTTTTAAGCATGCTATAACATATATGATAAAAACATGTGGTTATGTTCTAAATCAAGAACACCGGGCTGTTTCAACTTTCAAATAACAAATCTTCAAAATAAAATTAGTATTGCTATAAACTACGTAACACACTTTAAAAAAAAAAACGGCATGCAACACACCTTTAACAAATAATGAGAGGAGGCTTACATTGCACAAACTAAAGTAGATGAATGCACCCAAAGTATATAATTTATAATAATTGTTTTTAATATGCGTAATAATTTAAGATTGGTAGAAGTGTGACCACATTCGGTTTTATACGTACCTTTCCCAGCCATCTCACGAAACATTTGCATGGCGTTTTCTATATTCAAATTCTTGCATACCGGCCCGTTCAATAAACTACTGTAAGTGATAACATCAGGAACAAGACCTCTAAGTGTCATTGAATCAAATATTTCCCTTGCTTTGGTCATTTCACCTCGTAGACAATAACCATCTATAAGTGAACTGTATGTCACTATGTCGGGAACCTGACCTATCTCAACCATGATGTTTATAACAGCTTCAGCTTCTTCTAAATGCATCAACTAATGCGGTAAATGTGTGCACATCCGGATAAATCTTTTCATCCTCCATTTCTTTTAGCAACTTTGAGACCTCGTCCCAATGACTAAACTTACAAAGACCACAAACTAAAGAGTTGTAGGTGATGACATCTGGCATAATTCTTTTTTCAAATACCATTTCTTTAAAGAGGTTGAAAGCATCATCTATCATATTATCCTTGCAAAGACTATCAATGACGGTGTTATACGTAACAACGCTAGGCTCGCAATCGTTCTGTTCCATTAGTCTGAGCAAAGCAAAAGCCGTAAAGTTATTACCAAACTTGCAAAGCCCTTTAATCATCGTGTTGTACATAACAACATCAGGTTCACAAAGCTTTTGTTTAATGAGCTTCTTGAATAACATTTCCGCTTCAAGAATCTTTTGTTTAATGAGCTTCTTGAAAATTATTTATTTGTTTTTTAATAAAGCAAAAACGCTATTTGAAAAAGCTTTTTTTAAGCTTTTGGAAATTGCAATTTTTAAAAGCTTAGTCAATTTTTAAGCAACATGATTTGTGAAAAGGTAAGTGTTATTGTTTTAGAGTATTACGTGTTTTTATTGGACTTGGTATAGCATTTTTGAAAAACGTTGCTTTAATAATTTTGAGGTTGGTAGAACTATAAAGCATGGGAACATGACAAATGACATGTGTTTTACATGGAGATTTATTGAAAAAGTATATATGAGAATGTGGAAGGAAAGAGAGAGAGAACTATTCATACATATGTTCTACGGTTACAGCACAATGTTACAAGGATTGTTTCAGGTTGGGCGTTGTGTAGATGCGCACAAACTCTTTGATGAGATGCTTGCACAAGGCCAGAGTCCAAATGAATGCACTTATCGAATAATTTTAGAGGGTCTTTGCAACAACAATAAAGTAGAAGATGCACTTTCTTTGTTTCGTTTAGTGGGCGATGGCAAACTAAACAAAAGTATTGTTGTTTACAATATCCTCATTGACGGGGCGGGAAAAGGTGGGAAATTTCACATTGCTAGGACTCTTTTCCATGACATAATTTGCAACGTGAAGTTAGGACGTATAATGTGATTATTAGTGGTTTTTGTCAGGAAGGTCTATTGCAGATCATTCGTCGATTAATAAAGTCAAAGTTGCTAAATATCAGAAGTTATTGGGAATTATGCAAATGCGAAGGATCAAAGTCAAAAGGGTGGTGGCACTTAAGCATACTGATGTTTAAAGATGAAATGAAGTGTATGGATGATATCTTCCTGTCAAATTGAAGATGATTTTGACTCAACTGAACACGTCTTGTTTCTTATATGTGTTTTTGTTCTTGCAAAGATGGAGACTCGGACATGTGTATAAGTATGTCTGCACAAATCATACTCATGCAGTATAGATCTTGGCTAATGGCTAATAATGTATGTGACATATAAATTAAGATTCACAAAGACATCATAAGTAGGATGAACTTGGCTAATCAATGTTCAAATATTAAAATATGTCTGCAACCAACCAGACATCAGTTAAATTCAAATTATTGTAGATATATGAAAAAATTACTATGCGCACTTTGATATCATTTGTACACAACATGATAGGATTTTAAACATGATTTATGTTATTGTAAGAAAAACTTTAAAATAAAAATAAAATACAATAATGAAACATCTCATTGGCAAAAATCAACAATATAAATGATTTTGTATAAAGATTTTTTTTTTCTCGCTTTAAATTAAAACAATAATTGAAATCTACGAAAACGCGTTAGGATAGTACTTTAACCTATGATTAGGCGTGACCACTGGTGCAAATACCCAACATTGTTATGGGTTGTGAAAACGGGTTATGGGTTTTGTGACCTATAGATTAAAATGGATGGTTTGGTGATGCTAATCTCTATTTGGTTCACGTGACATCACGCTGTTGTACTTTCTTTCATTGTTGTACTAACTACAAAATTATTAAATGACACCTTTTAAGAATGCTATAACAAATATAATAAAAACATGCTGTAATATTCTAAACAAAATTACTTTTCACAACGAATGGTGTTGTTACATATTTCAGTACGAGTGTAATTATTTCTATTATTTCTATAAAGTAACAAATCTTCAAAATAAAACTAACATTGTTAAAAACCACGTACCACACCTTTAACAAATAATGATGGGGGCTTGCATTGTATAAAACTGAAGCATAAGATACAATTTTAAACATACACCGATTGTTTTATATATATATACCTTTTGCAATAAATCCTCATGTAAAAAAACATGTCATTTTTCATGTTTCCCTGCTTTATAGTTCTACCAACCTCAAAATTATTAAAATAACGCCCTTTAGAAATGCTGATAAAAACATGGCGTAATACTCTAAAATAACACTTTACTTTTCACAAATATACTTTTATACTTCCACAATTTTAAAATTAATTATCTTTTTAGCCAATTTTTTTCAAACCTTTTGCATATTTAAAATAACTACCAATAACAAAAAAAAGTAAATAAATAAATAAATAATTAATAAAAAACAAACACACAGTAGAGTGTGAGGTCCAGCTCCGTTTAGGGGCAGATGGCGGGAACCGTTCAATCCTTACGACGCGTCACTTCTCCGGCAACCGGAATCTCAACTTCTCGCTCCGTCAACCGCAAATTCAAGCCGCCGCACCTTATTATTCTTTCCGGCAATCGTTCATTTGGCGCGAGTATCAGCAAGTCATTGGTTCCTCGAGAACTCCGTTCAGTTACCGGAACAATTGTTATCAGAAACAGCATCAATTCCGATCAGGTTTTTCATGTTATATTAATTGTTAATTGTTAAATGCATTCATTTAGTTAATTCACATGCTGTGTAAATTACAACTGCTAGGGTTATATGTATTGAGCTAGCTCTTTTTTCTAAAGCTCGAGCTCCGTGAGTCGTGCTTTTTTTAAGCTCGAGCTTGGCTCGTTTATATTTATAAAATAATTTATATACATTTTTTATAAGTTGTGAGGAATCTTAAATAAGCCTTAGCTTGGCTCGAGCTTATGTGCAGTACCTTAAATGAGCCAAAGCTTGAGTTCGGCTTGTGAGTCGTGTTTTTTTAAGCTTGAGCTTGGCTCGTTTATATTTGTTAATCAACTTATATATACCTATTTTTTTTATAAATTTCGAGAAAATCTTAAACGAGTATTAAGTTTGGCTCGAGCTCGTGTGCAGTACCTTAAATGAGCCAAAGCTCGGCTCGAGCTTGGTTGCGTGGTGTGAAATTAATATACAGAAGTTCAAAAGAAGTTTTTGAAATGCACAACTGCACAAGGCTCGAGGTTGGGCTCGATAACTAAACGAGCTTTATATGAGGCTGAGGCTCGACTAGATAAGGCTCAGCTCGTTTCGAGCTTTTTATTGAGCCAATATCAAGTAGCTCGGCTTGTTTCAAGCTCTCTTTTCTAAAGCTCGAGCTCGGCTAGTGAGACGCGTTTTTTTAAGGTCGAGCTTGGCTTGTTTGTATTTATTATTTAGTTATATACATCTTTTTAATTATTTTATAAAGTTTGAGAAAACCACAAACGAGCCTAAGCTTGGCTTGAGCTTGTGTGCATTACCTTAATTGAGCCAAAGCTCGGCCTAGAGTTCAGTTCAGTGGCAGACCCTAGAAATTTTTTCATGGGGGCAATCGGGGGGCTTAACACTGATTTTAAGGGGTGCGGTCGGAATTTCTACATATGTATAACAGTAGAATTTATTTTTAAGTGGGCGGCCGCCTCCTTAAAAGGGGCTAGGTCCTCCCCTGGCTCGGCTGTGTGGTGTGAAATTAATAGATTAAAGTCCAAAAGAGCTAAAAGTTTGAAATACACAAGGCTCGAGCTTGGGCTTGGATAATTAGACGAGCTTTATTTGAGGCTCAGGCTCGGCTCGATAAGGCTCAGTTTGTTTCGAGATTTTTATTGATCCGATCTCAAGTATCCTGGCTCGTTTTCATTCCTAAATGTATGATCTGAAGAATAGTAATGTGGTTGGAGATTCAGGGAAACGGTGGTCCCAATCAACCTGGTGAAAAGCTTGGACCGTCCAAGTTTTTGGTTTCTGCAGAACCTTTGTTGAATTTTGTTTCCAGCAATTTTCTTCCATTAGGTAATGTCATCTGCTTTTGTGTAATTAGATTATTGTTAATGATGTTATTGTTAAATATCATATGAAATGGAACTTGAATAGGGCAAGTTTGAAGCTCTTTTTGATACTTGATTTTGTAATTGTATTATTACAGCCTGCATTAGTTACTGAAACTTGGTTTTGTGATTAATGAATGCAGCTCTTATTGGAGGAGTCGCATTAGGTCTTGCAAACCCCAGCCTTGGTTGTCTTGCTCATACATATCATGTATCAAAAGTTAGCGCTTTTGGGATATTTATCATATCAGGTAAAAAGAAGTCACACTTTTAGTTTATTCACCAATGTGACAGAATCTTTATTTATTAACAAGCTTTTACTTCTTGTTTATAATAAACAGGCTTGACACTGCGTAGTGATGAAATAGGTGCAGCTGCTGAAGCCTGGCCAGTTGGACTTTTTGGGCTAGTATGAACTATGAACTTTTATAATTATTAGTTTCACTTAACCAGAAGTAATACTGTTAGTATTTCAATTGAATCAGATAAATTGATATCAGCCTTAAATTTTGTCATCAAAGTAAATGATGAAGTTCTGAATTACTCTCTTATTATGGTCAGTGCAGGCTTCTATTTTGTTGCTTACTCCTTTCTTTTCCAGAGTTATACTGCAACTTCATCTTCAACCTCAAGAATTTGTCACAGGTTTGACCTTAGAACAGGACCGTGCAATACGTTTCTAATATTAATTGATGACTAATTGCATATTAAAATAACAACAAACTTTGATCTAGTTTTGGTATGTGTAACAAGCTTTAGTCGTAGTCACAAAGTTAAAAGACTTTCAAAAAGTTTTTACTTAGGGAGTTAGGGTAATCTTATAAGTTAACCGTTTCTAAGCTTTTTATATGATTATTTTGTCATTTTGTATATTCCTTACAGGACTTGCTCTGTTTTGTTGTATGCCTACAACATTATCAAGTGGAGTTGCATTAACACAGGTTAGTTGACTTTTGTTCACTTTTCTTTTTATTACCATTCTTTTATATATTTATAAGATTAAAGAAAGTTTGATTGTGACCAAAGTATGAATCTTTTTGATTCAGCTTGCTGGAGGAAATTCAGCATTGGCTCTTGCAATGACAGTTATATCTAATCTGTTGGGAATTCTTTTTGTAAGTTCAGAAACATTTTACACGTTTCAAAAAAATTCGTCTTTACATAGATTTACTTTTTATACATTGTAGGTTCCATTTTCTATATCAAAACTAGTAGCTGGTGGAGTTGGTACATCTGTTCCTGCTGGTCAGTTATTTAAAAGCCTTATTGTCACACTTTTGATACCTCTGATTATAGGGAAGGTAACAGTGTAACAAACTATTTATAATTATGTAAGTTACTGTTTAGCAGATCTTTTGAGTTTTAAAAGTTCCTTGTTCTTTCATTTGACAGGTTTTCCGGGAATCCTTTAAAGGTGATTATTCTTACTCTGCCTAATTTTCATGTTTTTATGGACTGTTTGAATTAATACTGAGATGCATTTGACATTTGTGTACTTAACTTCTTCTGAATTATCGAATTTTGTACACAATGCAGGCGTTGCTGATTTTGTTGACACTAATCGTAAGCTTTTATCAAATTTGAATTCACTTTTACTAAGTTTGGTAAGATAACTCTATTTATTATTTTATATTCTTATCTTTGTCACAACAATGTGTCAAATTAAATTAATCCAACTTTTGTGTTTAATGATTAATCTTATTCAGGTCCCCTGGATACAAGTGAGCAGATCAAGGCCACTGCTTCTAGCAGTTAAGCCTGAAGTTTTCCTTGTAGCTGTGTTAATGGGAGCGTATGTTTTATTTTTTATAACATAATGTTTATTAAGTTTAAATATAAATTTATACCATTAACTGCAGGCTTCTTCACCTCATACTGTTGGGATTCAATGCTCTCTCAATACAAATCCTATCTTATGTATCTGGTGGCAGCAAATCGGTTTTTGCAAAGAAGGAAAATGCTACTGCTCTGTTACTTGTTGCAAGTCAGGTGACAATGATAAAATTATTTTTAAAATTCTTAGACTGTTTAAATTAAAAAAAGACAGTTGCTTAAAATTGAGACATATTTCCAGAAAACCTTGCCGGTGCTGGTTGCAGTCGTGGATCAACTCGGTGGTGTATTTGGTGAATCCGGTTTGCTTGTCCTTCCATGTGTAGCAGCACATTTAAACCAGGTTTAACACACGTTTACATTTAATTAAGAGTTATTTACACAAATGGTCCTTGTGGTTGGTACTAAGTTCTAAAAGTTGCAAGTTTGGGTTTCGTGGTTTTGATTTTTTTTAACTAGTTTGGGGTCTAAGGCTGACTTTCGTTAAAAACTTCTTTATATTTGTGTAAATGGCCGCTTTACTCTTTTTAAATAAGTATACCATTTGTCATTAAGGCTATTTAATTAGAGAGGCTATTTGTGTTTGGGTGGGAGACAAAAGAGGAGGGGGGGGGGGCGTAAAACTTTTTTAAAAGCGTGATTTTTATTAACTATGTGCAGATGATATAAACAGTCCATGGTGTTTATTTTCTTTTTTTTAGTTAAAGGGTATTTGGTCATTTATCCAAATTTAACTGTAAAATCAATGGAGGTTAGTCTTAGACCCCAAACTTGCTGTAAAATCGAAACCACATACCTCAAAATCGCAACTTTTAAAACCTTTACCCAAACATGTGCTTTTGACAAAACCACAAGGACCATCTATTTAACTAAATCTATTATAAATTTATAGGGTAAAGTTAAAATACAAAGGACAACAAAAATGAGAAGAGTGAGAAGGAATCCAGTCCATTGATCTTAGATTTGAATGGCTGAGATTAATTTAATAAATAAAAATTGATGGAAATAATCCACATTTGTTGACTTTCCCTCTCCACATGCAAGGTACATGTCAATTCCCCCATCATTTTAAAATGCCCATAACTTTTTCATACGACATTATTTTTTAAAAAAAAATTCACCATAATAATAAGCTTTTTTTATCTTTAATTAATAAATATTTAATATTTTATAAAAAAAAGTATATTTCTACTTTAACTAGAAAGGGGTGGCGGCGCAGCTTGTTGCCCGCCTACCTGCTATGTTGATGTAATATGTATGTTTCTACTTTAATTAATAAATATTTAATATTTTATAAAAAAAAAAATATGAGTATCATATTGTTATATAAAAATAAAAATAAAATTAATGGGTTTTTTAATTGTGTTTTTTTTGTTGTTCATTGTGTCTTTTAGTTAAGTTTTCATATGAATTGTATTATAGGTTTTGATCATTATATTTTTCAATTGGTACTCATATTAAAGACAAAAATTAAAACAAAGATTACGTCATTGTGTTGTTTTGTTCGTCATTAACTTTTAGTAATTGTGTAATACGTTCATTGTCTTTTATTCGGATTGATATATGACAAATTCATTTAATTTGAGAAAAATAGTATTGCGTTCATTGTATATTACGTTCAAGTCATTGTGTAATATGTTGTTTCCATTGTGTTTTACGTTTCAAGTCATTGTGTTATATATATTCACCATTGTGTCTTACGTTTTAGGTCATTGTGTTATACGTATTCACCATTGTGTCTTACGTTTTAGGTCATTGTGTTATACGTATTCACCATTGTGTTTTACGTTTCAAGTTATTGTGTAACATGTATTAATCATTGTGTTTTATGTATTAGATAATTTGTTGTTATTTTATCATTATTTTTACATATTATTATTACACAACGGTGTTATTAGTATTTAAAAGAACATAATGATGAGTTGAAAGACACAATGACGAAAAAAGACATAATGATAAACGAAAAGACACAATGGTGTGCGAAAAGACACAATGACCAAAAAAGACACAATGATAAGCGAAAAGACACAATGCTGTGCGAAAAGACGCAATGGTGTGCGGAAAGACACAATGACGAAAAAAAGACACAATGGTGTGCGAAAAGACACAATGACGAAAAAAGACACAATGGTGTGCGAAAAGACACAATGACGTGATTTTTGTTTTAGATTTTATATAACAAAAACGCCCTGCTTGCGGTGCGCACATATAATGTATATATGTGTGAACCCTTGGGTGGGCAAAAGTAAAATTGCACTAATTTTGACGTTATTTTACTAATCACGTGAAAATAACGTTAAAAGTGGCGGAAGGTTAATCAGGCATCATGTGGTGGCGTTGATAGCCGAAAGACAAGGGCACATGCACCAATCAGCCGGTGTCCCGATGATTGAGTGTTATGTGTCTTATGTCCAAGGCTTGATTCAAAACTACTATCGAGCCGGGGGTCTCACCGGAAGCAGCCTCTCTATCCCTATGGGATAGAGGTAAGGCTGTCTACATCTTACCCTCCTCAGACCCTACCATAGCATTGCTATTGGTGGGATATACTGAGTACGATGATGATGATGATGATGATGATGATTTTATATAACAAAAATCATACTCATATTAAAGATAAAAAACGCTTGTTATTATGATAAATTTTTTTTAAAAAAAAATATCATATGAAAAAGTTATAAACGTTCTAAAATGATGGGTGCATTAACATGTGCCTTGCATGTGGAGAGAGAAAATATGTACAATTACCTCTGTACCCTTTTTTTTTGGTCCCCACTTGACACATGTCAGTTATTTATGGCTTCTCACACTTCTCATTTTTGTTACCCTTTGTAGAATAACTTGACCGTAAATTTATAACCTCTTTTAAGGAAAACATCATTTGTAATATCACCTCAAGATTCAACATAATTTCTGTTACTGCTCGTGATGTGAATGTTTTTTTTTGGTGTGTGCGCGTGTGTAGATTATCATGGACTCTTTCTTTGTAAGCTTTTGGAACAAGAAGGAACAATCAGTTAGCAATGCCAAGGTGGCGTAGATTGCAATAACTGGGAATTGCAGTGATTAAGATAACGGTGATAGTTTCGTGCAACAACTGCAATAACTGAGAACATGTCGTACGGGTATATTTATATTCTTTTTTTCTTTAACATACACTCACTGTCACTAAAGTTCTCAAAGTTTGTTAAAAACATTATGACCAAGCTTATGTAGAAGAGTAGATTCTTGGTGTCATGATTTGGCTTAGTTTGGTTATAACTTATAACTCAAGTCCCGTATCGATAATCAAACACGAACTAAACGAATAACTCTCGTTTATATTAATCAGAAAATATAACTTTAAAAACTGATTACAAACCTCAAACCCTAACTCAGTTTGATTGTTGATGAACCCTAACTTGGTTGCATCTAGATGAACCCTAACACGGTTACATCTCGTGCGTGTCTCTAGATGAACCCTAACTCGGTTGCACCTCACACCACACAATCTATAATGTCTAACCTATCGTGTTTATATAGACTAACCTAAGTTGTCATCCAAGACATTACTTATTCTAATTACAATACAATTAGGAAATATAACGTAATTAGGAAACATAACCAACCATGACCAGCTTGTCAACATTGGTCCTTCAAGTTCACCGACTTGTGACTTGGAGTCCGAAATTACTTCCAACAATAACTATCGACCACATCTTTATGTCTTTTAACGAGGAAAACCTGTTTAAGAAAAGAGAATATATATGCATATGTGTATCCATATATCATATATGGAGATAGACAGATTGGTTTTTGTGGTTTTGTGTGTGTGTGTGTGTGTGTGGGGGGGGGGGGGGGGCTAAATTAAAGTTTTGTATTTGGATCATGTGAGTTCACAAATCCTGAAAGTTTGAAACCAGTAGATATTCTAAATCGGGTAACCGAAATGTTTTTAGATGCATAAAGTCGGGTTATTGAAATACTTTGGGTTTTTATCTGGTTTGATGGATAAACGGAAGTGTTGATTCACCGCCCTGAATCGATCAAGTAAAGTCGTCTTGTTAAAGTTTTTCATACGCAGTTAAATAGAGAATTGCATCTAACTCTTAGTTGCATTGAGTTGGTTTGTTCTTCCACTGCCCTACTTTGGTTTCGTCGTAGTTGGTAATGTTAGTGTAATCAATTCATTGGGTAATTAGGATTTACTTAAGATTGTATTTTTTTTTGAACGGCAATTCGAATAAGTGTCTCTAGAGTTTAGAATATACCATCTACAAATTTACCACGATATATACAAAAGACTAAAGGTAAATGCATATTGTGTAACTCAATATTATTTGATAAGCTATTTCAGTGTTACAACTACATTGCTCATAATAAAGTAATAATTTGATCTATTTTATTTTATACCTTTTTATATTTACATCATTAATCCGTATACATTTAGCCTTTACCAACTACCTATAAAGTATTTTCTAAAAATTTAGCACTTTAGCTCATTTGAGCTCTTTTTTAGCCTTTACACGTCTTGCCCAACAATGCCTGTTAATAAATGAAATTTCTTGGTCATCAAATACGAGTTGCTGTCAGAGTATGATGGATGATCAAATGATACTGCTTACCAAAGCCAAACCGGTATAGGGTATTTTGATAAAATTCGGTAGGTACCACTTTGTGAAGTTTCAGGATCGATACAATATCGGTTTTTTACAGATACTGTACTGTAGCGAGCATTTTCGGTACTGGTACCCATTTTTATTATTAATGGTATCGGCATTTTTGGTACTGGTACCGATCTCATCCCTATTTGTTCCTCCATGAGACTACATGTATATGAATACGTATGTGTGGGAAATTTGTATGTATGTGTGTAAACGTAGAAAAATAGATTATCTACACATAATTAGAAATGTATTATTATAGGGTGAGTACTTTTTAGTTGTTGTTAGTGATGTTTAAAAGCTCTTTACTCGCTCAAAACTAGCTAGAGACTAACTCGTTTGAAATTGGCTTGTTTATAAATGAGCCAAGCTGGCTTGGTTTGTATGGACTGGGCTGACTCAGTTTGTTATAAATGACTTGAGCTCGAGCCAATGGAAACTGGCTTGTTAGCTAGCCCGTTTAAGTTATAATATCAAAGCAACTGTTGAATATTAGTTTAAATTTAACGGGTTAGCTAGATAGGACATTTGGATGATATCAAGGGACGAGGTGCAAAAATCTTGTACTTCCGATGGAATGGCTTAATCAAGACTTGATGGATTGACTTGATAAAAATTTAACGAATCCCTTGATTAAATATATCTGTCTACAAAATTTGAGGGACCGTTATGATCAACGTTCGAGGTACTTGATTGTCGACCACCATGTCTACAACCTCGTCCAAACACTTTTTGAACTCTATGTATGGACCTAAACAGTTTTTGAAGCATCGACAATACAAGTCTAAACAAACTTCTTCATAATCTGGTAATTCAAAACATCATGTGAACTTCTACCACTCTAGTGATCATCTCGTCTAGTGTACCTGAAAATGATTAGCAACAAAGTCGGTGGGTTTACGACTGACCAACTTAAAGAATACACAGCTTGATGTACTGTATTATGCGGTAAGTTACACGCAAATAAAACATTATTCACACGGCATACGAGCCAAAGAATTTATGTTAATATGTATGCACACTCAGTGAAAGGATGAAAGCTAAATGTTTGAATCCAATCTCTCTCAAGTATAGTCCAAGTATATACCAACACTAATCTTAAATTAACATTTATATAAAAATTTGATTCTTTTTCTAAGTTCTATGCAACTACTCTATTCAACAAATGTGACATATATACTGATCATATTAGCTCATGCTAACAATAGTAAAAATAGACTCATCAAGGTTTTGAATCATTTAAAGAACACATCAAATGGATATTCGGTTGATTTTATATGATTTTGCAACTATAGAATGGATTATGCTTTAACAAAACTTATGCAGACATGCCTATCTTACCTATTAAACACACTTAAAAATATAACATCTATTGTAAATAATATCATTCATCATATTTATATGTTATATTTGATAAATCCCAAAAATCGCAAGTTCAAATTTACCTCCATAAGAGAACACATTACACATAATTATATATATAAATGCATGCATGTTATTATTAACATATGTTAAATAATGTATTTATGAATATATGTATATTATTAAGTCTATGTTGCTGGTGATATAAAGCATAGTTGTACTGTCTATGCATAATAGTTTCATTAACTTTATGGAAAAGGAGCCATGATGATATTAAAGGTAGGAAGGTTTGTGCATGGTCTAAGCAACAACCAGTCAGTCTACCAGAATGCTTCAAATCATGGCAAAAAACACTCCTACAATGATCGGAACCACTCGTTTCCGATCAACGAACCACTTATGTCCATCATCACACTGCGGTCATCACTCGAGTGGTTCTAGTATTATCCGCAAAACAACATTGCCTCCACCAAACCTCCAGTATGTTACTAGAACGTTAATCATCAGAAGCTGCAAAAATCATGATCAGGTACATAATTTTCATTTATAAGATTTCTTTTCGTTATAATTAATTAACTTGGTTGATGTAATAGGAGTTTCAGGAAATCGTGGGTCGTGATCACCTTCTTCAAGAATCGGTTTTACCAAAACTTCGGTTATCTGTAGCACCTCTGGTGAAATTTGCAACCTCCTCCAGTTTTCTACCATCGGGTAATATTATTTGCATATGTAGGCAATAAACGGTTTATATTAAGAGTAGATTAGAGACTGTGTGAGTTGTCGTTAAAAAAAAGGTTTTAGTAAACACTTTTTTTGATAATGAAAACTAAAGTTCCAATTTTGTGATTTCTTTTATAAATGGTTAAAAGTTTTTAAAATCAAGTTATAATATTTGAATGGTAAACAAGAATTAGTTATGTTTAATTACGTTCTCAACATAGTTGTGTTTAACAATTTACCTGCTTTCAAGATGTGATCATGCTTTTCAATGTCGTATTACCGACTAATTTATTAGTCCACTTGGTGCAGCTCTTATTGCAGGTGTAGTATTTGCCCTCATAAATCCTAGCGCAGGCTGTCTCGCTCATAAATATCAAGTATCCAAGTTTAGCATTATTGGAATTTTCCTCATATCAGGTAACAAGTTATAAAACTTTATCTAGTGTAAGTTACAATGTCTCCATTCGGTCATAACTAACCCATTTTAATTAATCATATTTTTTTCTCCATGAAACAGGATTAACGCTGCCTAGTGAAGAAATTGGCAAAGCTGCTGAAGCATGGCCGGTTGGGCTCTTTGGACTAGTATGAACCTCAAAACCTATTAGTGTCATTACGAGCCTCCCCGGGAGATTGGGCGTGGGACCGTCACCACTTATGTTCAAATTCTTTAGTCTTTTTTTATAGATCTATCATACATATCCCAATAGTATTTAAATTATCAAGTTGTTATCATTTTCTTACACTCTAATGTATTAAAATTGTCAACGCAGACTTCAATTTTATTGCTAACTCCCCTCCTTTCCAAATTTATGATGCAAGTTCACTTAAAACCTCAAGAATTTGTAACAGGTCTGTCCAACCTTTAAAAATTGATTGTGTGATATTTAGACTACATGATATTGGTGGCATAGTTACATACTGTTATGTGTATATTAAATATGCATATTATACATTTTGGTGACCATACAGGTCTAGCACTATATAACTGTATGCCTACAGCAATTTCAAGTGGAGTTGCTCTAACCAGGGTTAGTTGATTGTTCAAGAAAAAAAAAATTTATAGTCACTAATTTTCATTTGATTATTATGCAATAAAAACAAGGTTTATTATTTATGATGCAGCTTGCCGGAGGAAATTCGACTTTGGCTCTTGCAATGACTGTATTATCTAGTCTGTTAGGAATATTGATTGTAAGTACAAAAATAATAATGGTGGCTCATTTTCTTTTAACTTCAGGAAGTTTTTATTTGGATTTAATTAATAGCTACATATTGTACATTACAATCACCAACTATAGCTTAATTTGTAGATTCCTTTTTCTGTATCAAGATTAATTGCTGGTGGAGTTGGTGCAACTGTTCCGGCTGATGAGATGTTTAGAAGCCTTATTGTCACAGTTTTGATACCTCTGATTTTGGGAAAGGTATAATATGCTACTCGAAAAATTTTATTAATAAAAAGAATAACTAATCCGGATGTGTTCGTAATTTATATTTTCTTTGATCCTCAATATTTGAAACATATATAAGAGTCATTCTCTTGCTTATTGTCTCATTATAAGCCTCACAAGATTAACACTTTCTTTTATTTCTTTATAACAGCTTTTTCGGGAGTCTATTAAAGGTGATTTACCTACTCGGTCAAATATTTTACAACTTAAGTGATCAATATCTTTAACTACATCATTTGCCTTGATGTTTTCTTCACACATATTCTTTGCAGGCATGGCAGATATTGTTGATAGTAATCGTAAGCACTTATCTGTGCTGAGTGCAATTTTGCTGGGCCTGGTGAGAATAAGTAGTCTCTTGCATTAGTTTGATTTTTATATTAATCTATAGCAAAAATGTAATAAGAAAAATACCTCAAATGTTTCTTTAATAGCAACAGAAATAACTACCTCCTTTTGTTGGTCATATTGTTCAAATTAAACAAAATGGTAGCAAAGTTTTAAGTGAATCAATAATTTATTGTCATTATCGTGCCTTGAGGAACTGAATCTGACTATTGTGTTTTATGATTATAATTGTATTCAGATCCCTTGGGTACAAGTTAGCAAATCAAGGCCATTGCTTTTAATGGTTAAACCTGAAGTCGCTCTTGTAGCGGTCTTAATGGGAGCGTATGTTCTTATTAACTTCCTTTGATATTTTACACATTATGTTTATTTCATATAAATTTCATGATTTTTATTTATACATACAGTTCAAGAATACGTTTAATTTATGCATTTTACATCGCGTGCTCGATTGAATAAACAAGATTTAATATCTGAAATGGGATCTATCACTTCAGATTTTGTTACTATTTTAAAGTAATATTATAAAATGCAGGCTTCTTCACCTGATGCTGTTGTGTTTTAATGCCCTCTTGATACAAATCCTATGTGCTGTGTTGGGTGGCCGCAAATCAATTTTTGCAAAAGAGGATAATTATAAGACAGTCCTGCTTGTTGCGAGTCAGGTATCACTAATCAGCTGATATTTTAGTTACTCCTGAATAGAATTGAAACTGTTACGTTAAATGAGACCTGATATGTTACAAGGTATGTGTAGAAAACTATGTCGGTTCTGGTTGCGGTTGTGGAACAACTTGGTGGTACTTTTGGTGAAGCCGGTTTACTTGTTCTTCCGTGTATTGCGGCACATATAATCCAGGTTTATCACCTTAATTCTCTGTATTTGTAGAAAACTATATAATCATGTTGTAAGTTGATTTCAAAGGTAACTGAATTAATAGTGTTATGTTGCATATAACTAGCATTTGAAATTTCTTGTGCAGGTTATCATCGACTCGTTTATAGTAGGCTTTTGGAACAAGAGGAAGCAATCACTTGACAATGTGAAGATTGTGTAACATTTCAATATTTGTGTGGATTGTAACGCGCGGAAAATAAGCATCTTTGTTGATTGTAGCAATTATAATAATCATGACATGGGAATGTGAAGGGTGTTCATGACTGGGATAATATTGATGACATGCTAATTATGTAACGTTTTCCATCGTCGTAATGCTCACATAAATCCTAGCCATAATAATTTGATTCCGGGCCAATAGTATAGTTGCGTCAATGTTCTCATTATCATTCTGTTTACTCCATATACTGTACTTCTAAAATCAACAGTGTCAACTGACTTTTGACCGTTCGATGGCTGCATTTTTCACTATATCAGCCACTCGATTTTCACGTATTTTAGGTCACAGTTGCTACAAGAATGGTAAAACAGTAAAAGGATTAATTCCAATCAGAACATAAAAAGGTTCAAATTACAATATTACCCTTCTCGCTTCACTTATCAAGTTTCTTGCGCAACAACGAAAAAAATTAGTTAACTTAACTTATATTACTAACCTCAGCTAGAATAGAATTGTCATTAACACATTTTCTTGCCCCCATAATTTTCAACGAAACCGATAAACTTTGTTTTTTTTATATATATATATATATAACTCAAAACTGTGAACTCATAGATTAAAAGAATTTGACTAACATAAATATATCATCTTTATTTTATCAGATTGTATTGATTACATGTTCTACCAAGTTGATTTCTTGGTCCATCTACCAGGAAATGTGTCATTACGATAATGATACCAGAATCCATCTGGCTTTACCAACCAATAGCATCTTTGAATGCTGAAAACACGCTCAGTGAGACAAGAAATGTTCGAATTAAAAAGACTGATAGATTGATGCTTTGATTCCCACCAAAATTCGCGTTTGTAGTAGGTGCCGTATGATATCCCAAACTTCCAATCAAACTCTTCATTGAAATCTAGTATGCGATTTCCTTGATCGTCTTTTCCAGAGACATGAACTATAATATTGTCTTCGATGGCGTTAGTAACATACATCCTCATAGTCCATAGATAAACGTGGTCTGGGTTAGAAGCAATGCTAAATGATAGCATTGTGAGTATTATGAATACCCCATGAAACATCAAATTCATGTTTCCTTTGTATCTACTAGTTTTTTTTGCATTTTACAAGTCTTTTATACATGATAAAATTAACATTTATTAATGTAATAAGATTTCATCATCTTATTGTTATATTCATCATGTTATTGCTACAATATTACTTATGTCAATATGGTAATGATCCAACTATATTGTCATATTATAGAAAAATATAATATAATTAGTTAATATGTAGTGATAGATCTAGAGTTTTCATTAAGAGGAGCGAAAAAATGGTCAGCTCATTGGGCCGGCTCGAATCAGGTCGGTCAAAATCGATGGTCTTAAAACAGGCCGGGTCAAAATTGGATCAGAGAAAAATTCAAACTTATTTACTTAACCCGCGTTATTGTATAACTATTGATATATATTTCTTTATTTATTTCGTCCAGTCATACTTATTTAATTAAAGATATGGATTTCACAAGATCTTTAATCATACTTAAAACGTTAAAATGTGTATATTATATTATACTTACTGCATTTTTTTCAAAAGGGGGTGGTGACGCAGTTTGTTGTCCACTTGCCTACCTCTTTATTGTAATTGGATCATTTTGTTCAATACATGAACTACTCTTTTTTAAAAAATGTGAGTAATCCGACGACAAAACATATGTCACACCTCGCCAAGGCAGAAATGCAGGCATGTGACGTTTATGGACAATCACATCTATCAATTAACGTAATGGTCCTACATGCGACACGATGCTTGTATATACCCACAAATTTCTTGTTTGTTTTAATACTCTGAAAAACGTACTTATAGAATCAACATATTGTTACTATCATCAATCACATGGACATATATGTTTGCTATGCAAACTTTGCGTAGCAATTTTTTTTTGTCGAAAATTGCTATACATTTATAACAAAATCGAGAAACTGGAATAATAGCGACTAAACTAACAGACGTAATTAAGTAAGCAGTAAAGTATTACCTAAGGGGATTGTACCATGATGACATTTCAGTAATAGCACAATCTATAAAGGTATAAGAAAAAACTACAAAAAGTATGTCACTAATATAGATTGGCAAATCCACGCTATTACTTATTAATTAATGGGTCAATTTGGTTATGTTTCAACTCATATGAGCATCCAAATCTTCAAAAGATCTAAAACATAAAGAAACTTAGAAGCGTAGTTGTGATTAAACATCAAACAAATTTACCTCCATATTGGTAGGCGTTAGTTACAACTTTACTAATAATAAACATAAACCTATTTGTGACGGGGGATTAACTGGTGTAATTACTCAAAATCCCAAAAACAATGCGAAACAGAAAAAAAAAACCAAATTAGACAATAAACCTACTATAGAACTTGAAGAATCATACAATAAATTAAAATGAAACATACATAATGGAGTGATAACTGGATTCACATAGTATGATTTCTCTATCTATAATTGGTCTAGTAAATTTAACACGTTACTAAAAATGATG
Organism: Bidens hawaiensis; assembly: GCF_021521415.1. NCBI lineage: Eukaryota > Viridiplantae > Streptophyta > Magnoliopsida > Asterales > Asteraceae > Bidens > Bidens hawaiensis. Next base: position 20,561 of record NW_027495277.1, read on the forward strand.
TGTTTGACCCGTTTACCAAAATTATAATTTTGATCTATTCACTAAAATTGATGAGTTTGCCTGTTTACTAAAAATGATGATTCATGGTCAAACATAAAAACATACCCTAAGAATGATCTACAAATCTATCTATCCATACGTATAATAGAATTAGAAACTATGAGCACACGTTAATTATTTTGATATAAAAGACACTTGAAATTTTATAAATAAATGATTTATTATATAACTTTCAAACAAATAAGGCATCCATTTACACTATGTATAATGTATTAAAGCAAACGTATGTGCTACAGTAAAGTATAAGTCTTTACAATTTTAGTCCCTTCATATTTAAATTGTTACACGTTAGCCCTCTCAAAGTTTAAAGTATTTCATTGTGATCCTTAGCATATTACCTTTTCAAACCTTGCTTACTTTGCAGTTTAACCCCTTTTCATGATTTTAATTTATGTCATAACATATGTTTTTCTTTTTATTATTATTTATATATCTAAATTATTCATTCTTTTACAATGATCAACATATGAAATTCTTTCAATACTTTATATGTTGTGACGACATTTTTATTTTTTATTTATGTCACAATGTTAAAACGAATGTGTAGTTGTAATAAAGTATATAAGTTTCGTTGAAAACGAAGTTGAGTTCCCAATAAATATCTTTTTTTCTATCGTAAGATATATTTAGAGTTTCAGTACAACATCAATATGGTAATGAGCCGAACCGATACCGACTAAGTTCTTTTGGTATTTATATAAACTTTTTTTCGTTTAGTCGAAGTGATAGTCGTTATGATGTGTTTGTATATCCACGCTTAAAATATGGTTTTGTTACCAAGTTTCCCGCGCAACACGCGTGGGTAACTTACTAGTTAATTTTGATCCAGAAATACAAGCCGACACAGTATTTTGTTACTAAAATACATAAACAATATATTCTTTAAAATATGATTAATAAATTTTCAACATGGATATAAAATAGTAAAGGTTTGCAGTGATTGGATCTCAAAAAATAGTTGTTCGCCAATCCCACTTTCGTGAGACCAGTAAAGTTGTTAGGGTGTGAAATAGGATGTTAAGGGTTCAAACCCTATATAGTGCGGCATTTAGTCGTTATAAAAAATAGTTGTTTATGTGGGAGTGTTAACGTCAAATAACCATGTTGATCTTCTCTAGTATTATCCATTTATCCTACGGTATTATATGTTTTTGTTTCTTCATTGACAAGGTTGCAATTGTTTAAATGAAATAAAAAAATAACATTAACTAAAGTAGCCGAGTTGTTAGTGAGTTATATAAGATCAAATCATTATTTGATCACCACTAAAAGAGTATCAATAGTCTATCAACATCAATGTTGCAAAAGTCGCTAGGCGTTCCTTAGGCGGCCGACCCCCTTGGAGAGAGTAATCGGAGTACTCTGGGAGTACTCGGACATGGTAAATATAAAGAAAATTAATATTTGGTTATTATATATATGTCAAATATCTTAAATTTACTAATATTTATAACAAAATAGGTGAATATCAATATAAATAAAAGAAATACATTTTTAAATATAAAATATTCTAAAAATTACTAACCATTAATTAAAAAATGTGATATTTGTTCTTTAATATTATTGAAATAATAATGTTTTATTTTTTTGAGTCAAAATCGGTCCAAGTTCCCCGATAAGATGTGATTCTGGCTGAGGTTGATCACATTTGACCGATTCTTAGTAACTAGGCGGATTTACTGAAACTCGTCTCGGTGACATACCTTGTAGCGAGTACTCGGCGGCCTTGTAATCCTACTTTTAAAACATTGATCAACATTAATAATGAGCATTAACTTGAGGGATGTCCAATGGTTCAAAACTCACTCTATGAGGCCTATGAGTTGTCAACTTAATTCAAGTTTATTTTATATCATTAATTTCACCAATTGTCAATAACAAATAGCAAAATTCATACTTATAATAACGGAGCACCTACTAACCTCGCCTAAAGCATGCTTACTTTCTTTAAGTTGACATTGTAGTTAGCGTGTTACATGCTAATTATGTGACATTCTTTAATTTCGTAATGCTCACATAAATCCAAGCCATAGTCATTTGATCCCGGGCCAATAGTATGTCGTTTGTGTCAATGTTCTCATTGTCATTCTGTTTTCTCCATATACTGTACTTCTAAAATCAATAGTGTCAACTTACTTTTGACCGTTGGATCATCAATGACATCTTTTTTCACTATATCAGTCACTCGAGTTTCACGTCTTTTAGTTCTTAGTTGCTACAAGAGTGGTAAAACAGTAAAAAGGCTTAATTCCAATCAGAAACATAAAAAAGGTTCAAATTACAATATTACCCTTCTCGCTTTCGTTATCTAGTAGCCAATAGAAAACTTAGTATCATTTTTTTTTCGCGTCAAAATAAAACAATATTAACCTTATATTAATTACCTTTATCGCCAATAGAATTATATCACCATCAATATTCTTAGGATTACAATGTATATAGTTTTGGATGATAAATCGGTTAGAAGAATTTTCGGGTTATTTCATTGTGTATATCAAACCAAGAACATGTAGGCAAATCGAGCACGCATACATAAATAAAACTCAATACCGTGAACTCAAAGATCGAAAGAACTCGACATATATAAATATATATCATATTTATTTATTTAATTTTGCAACTGATTACATATTAATTCTCCTCAGTTGGCCAACTTGACACCTTGTTCCAACTATCAGGAAACGTGTCATTATTATTACTATACCAAAATCCATCCCGCCTTACTAACCAATAACATCTTTGAACACGAAAAACATGCACACTAAGACAATCAATGTTGGAGTTAAAAAGGCTGATGGATTGATACTTTAATCCCCACCAAAACTCGCCTCTGTAGTACGTGCCAAATGTTACCCCAAACCTCCAATCAAACCCTTCATTGAAAACTAGTTCACGTTCTTCTTGATCGTCTTCGCCATCTCAACTAGAGACTTTAACGGTAATACCTTCATCAACGAGGTTATGGACGTACATCCTCATGTTCCATATATAAACCGCGTTCGAGGTTGTAACGTTAGCAATGCTAAATGATGATAGCATTGTGAGTATTATGAAAACCACATGAAACATCAAATTCATGTTTACTTTGTATTCCACTAGCTAGTAGTATAGTATTGTTTGAATGTTAGTTACTAAGTCTTTATTTATATGCAAACGATAATTAATAAATAGACATAAACATTTATAATAATTTAATTATTGTTGTATTTATTTAGATCAATCGAATTCCAATTTCAATTAAATTTCATCTCTTCAGTTCACAACTTAATTAATTGTGAAACCACTTGAGAATGTCAATGGACTGATCCTTCAATTGAATCAACTCACACGCATTGTATTTTATTGTTTCTAACATTATGTAATAAATTAAAGATGTCACAAATTTTCTTTATATTAAAACATGATAAGGTTTAAGTTGCTAAATGGCGATGTTAGTTTTATTATTATTATTATTATTATTATTATTATTATTATTATTATTATTATTATTCAATGTTATGATACGTTATCAGTTTTGTGGGTGAAGGTTTAACTAACAGTTACCGAGTCCCTAACGGCGTTCAGTTACACTTTTGAAAGAGAAGGGTGTGGGTCTCCTGCCGCAATGCGCGGATTTCCTACTAGTATATTTGAAAGAAGATTACGTTGTAAGACCAAGCTGTGTAGTAGAGGGGGGTGGTTAACTAAAAGTATAGTCACGTCACTGTCACTGTCACATAAGCATGGGGTATTCACTAACTTTTCGCTCAAACGTGTGATTTCTCACATGTGCTTTGTTGCTCATAACACAAAGTCTAAGTTGAGAGAGGATGGAGTTGACACTACGAATTTAGCCATTTTTTACTTTTGTTTGGGAGAAATCACCTAATTGTTAATTAGTGTTGCTAAGAAATAAATTATACACTAATAACAACACATCAATGTATCAATACTAATAGTTAATTGTAATTAAAATAAATTCATCATCATATACGCAATTTACATTAAAATAGTTAAATACCTTAAAAGACTTAAAAGACATGTTGTAGTTCTTACGAAATAAGTTTGACCAAATTGAACGTGGTTTTGCAGCTTAATTTGTACAAAATGAAACACGAAAACGGATACTCGAAACATATCCCAAACTAGAAATACGAGTGTCTTCTTTTTGGCAAGACTTCATATATATATATATGTCATCATGATCGTACCATATATATTTAAATATTTTGCAATTTGCATTTAGCTAGGTTTGTGACCTTTAATTGTATTTTGTAACATCGGACTTATAGGTGTGTAAGAGTTTTAGCCTCTCTAGAAGGTGCACAAATAAAAAAACATCAAAGGTGATTTACACATTCATCATGATATATATTTCAATCCTTTTTGTATTTGTTAAAATGTTTATGTAATTAAATTAAATTTTGGTATTTGTACGTTACACTTTTAGAGTGTATATGGTGAATAAGCTTGATAGAAAACAAAAGAAAAGTATCATAATGTGTGCTCAACTCTAAAGGGGTTATGAGAGAACAATGGATGGTCTTTGGGTACGTTCTCAATACTAAAATTATTAATAAATCATAATATATAATTGCAAATCTACCGTCAAACCTTTTAAAATTATCTTTTTGTAGCTCAAGTTTTAAACCAAATTAAACCGAATTGCTTATTCGGTTTTCGATTCCAAAAGGCCAACTTTAGGTTTACATAAAAACTAATGGTTATATCGCTTTTGTCATATACGGATATACCACAGCCCGACTATAATTTTAGTCTAACCCAATTCAGTTACAAATAACAATTAATAAAGCTAAAAAAGTTATTGTTTTTCGTTCGAAACCAAAAACAAACTTAATTTAAATTTGTTTTTTTTGTTCAGTTTTAAACTACCAATTTGGTTGGTTGTAAGATGTATTGATCAATCACAACTTAAAATAAATTTACTTAGATGGTTTTTATTTTGTTCTGATGAAAAGTTAAATTACTTTGGTAATTCTTTTTTTTTTTTTTTTCATTTTTTGGATGAAAAATGTTCATTGTTGCGTGTTTGAGATATAATTTACACACTGCCTAACGACTTTGACCCATTTGGCAACTAAAAGCACGAATGTGATGTTTTGTGCGGGTCACAGGATGCTAACTTGAAACACTCTTTAATCTGCATATATGTATATGTTAACCTGAAACACTTGCACATATGTATATGTTAAATGAAGTTATTTTGCTTGAAGATTAACATATATTATATAAGCTGTTGTATAGCAAAAAAAAGTTCACCATCAACTAGCACCGGATCATACGCTACAATTTGTCATTTTTAATACATTTATCAGCCGAACAATATACTATATGCTATCACATAAATAGCAAAAGCAACTATATATGGTCATTAACTATTAATTTTCATTTTACTAGTGTCTAACTTTTATAAATACTTTTATTAAACATATAGATACACACATAACTTCAAAATAATAGGAGATATAAAAATTAACCCAAGTTTTTTGAATATATAAAATGCATTTAAATTTCACCCACCAATATATTATTCTGTCTATTTATAAGTTTCCTGCTTCAATTACTGACTTGTGCTCTTCATCGGATTCTTAGCATGGGCGTACCAGACCACCACCCCGCCACCGCCAAAACTTTGTGGTTATGTTGGCGGGTACGCCAGTAACCAAGTTTCAAAAGTGTTTCAATTAGGTCACGCATACAATTTTTTTTCAAATCGGGTCAATAAATCTTCAAATCGAACCTTATCAGATTTTTTGTGCGTCTAAAAAGCAATGAAGGAGAACATATAAGGGGTCATGATTTGCAATATATGTAGTTATATTTTAATTTTTTTAAAACGCTAATTATATTAAAAATAAAAAAAATCACTTTACCATTCGACATCAACATAAAAAAATAGATAAAAAGATTTCCTCATTGAAACAAAATCAAAACATGTTAAAACCTATAATTTAATAAAATATGAAAGTTTAGTGAATTAATTGAAACATTTTTTAAATTTATGTAACTTAATCGGAACACTTTTGAAACTTGGTTACTATTATACAAAGTTACCCATACATAAAATAGTAAATAAAGTAAAAAAGAAAGTTTTTGTTTTTCATTCGAAACCAAAAACTAACTTAATAAAATTCGGACCATGGTTCGGTTTTAAACTTTGTAGATGTATTGATAGATCATAACTTAAAATAAATTTAATCTGATACCAATTTTCTTTTTCTTTTTTGAATAAAAAGTTAAATTTACTTTGGTAACAATCCTTTTTCTCCTTTTTACGACGAAAAGTATCCGCTCTTGTGTGTTTGAGATATTATTTACACACCGCCTATTGATTCTAACCTGTTTGGCGACTAAATGCATGAATGTGTCGTTTTGTATATTGGATACGTTTTATTTCAAAACAAATTCACCACCAACTAACACTGCACCATACGCTACACTTCGTCATTTTTGTTACATTTATCATCCGACCAATATAACTATATGTTGTCATATAAATAGCAAAAGTAACTATATATAGTCATTAATCATTGATGTTTCATTTTACTAGTGTCTCCTAACTTTTAATAAAACTTTAAAATGATAAGAGATACAAAAACTAATCTTGGTTTTAATTATAAATAATTTCAAATGTCACACATATGTTAATATTCTGTCTATATATAACTTTCCTACTTAAATTACTGACTTCAGTAGCACAAAATGAAGCCCAACTGGCCGGAAAATAAAATGTTGATGTGAACCGCGATGGTGCTCTTCATAGGATTCTTAGCATGGGTGTATCGTACCACCACCCCGCCACCACCAAAACTTTGTGGTTCCCCTAGCGGTCCGCCAGTAACTGGACCACGTGTCACGCTTAGAGACGGTAGACATCTAGCTTACTATGAATACGGTGTCTCCAAAAATGTAGCCAGTTACAAAATCGTCTACGTTCATGGATTCGGTGGTTGTCGCTACGACGATTCGGTTTTCCATCCGGTAATTAATTAATCCTAGCCACCTTTGATGTATTATTGTTGAAAAAAAAAGTTGTGATTTATTTAGGAGTATGATTAGAGAGTGCGTGACGTGACATTATAAAAATATAATAATAAATGAAATGGTTTTAAATTTTGTGAATATTTTGTAGGAACTGTTTGAGGAACTTAAAATCTACATGGTGACGTTCGATCGGCCGGGTTATGGAGAGAGTGATCCGGATCCGAAACGAACGATTCGGAGCTTTGCTTTGGACATTGAAGAACTTGCAGATAAAATGGAACTGGGGTCAAAGTTTTATGTAATTGGATTCTCCATTGGTCAACAAGGAGCTTGGGGCAGTCTAAAGTATATTCCTCTTAGGTAAGAGGTTTTGACTTTTGGTTGTCAACACAACATGTTTTTGCATGGATGAGTTGCATGAATCATGATGGATGATAAAGGTGTATGTATAATTTGTTTAGTAAATAATCTAGGTTGACATGTTTAATTAAGCAGGTTTGTTCGGAATTTAATAAGGTATGTATCGATGAGTTGCGTAGCTGATTATGACTCATTTATACTATTTTTACAATTCATCAACCAGATCAACATGTTCATGGTTCACAACTTGATAATTAATTGTTAACCTGATTGTTACATTTAGATAAATTGGTTATATGGGTCGAGGATACTTGTTATTTCGTGTGTGCAGGTTAGGGTTGATTCTTTTTAAACAAATAAAAGCACGGGTCGTGTTCAGGTTGAACAATTCTACCAGCAACACGACACGTTGATGTCCCTACTTGTACATCCTTCTAATCCATTATAATGAGCTAAAACCAAACTTATAACCGATTCCAATTTCTTTTAACCGATTGTTACATTTACGGGTAAAAGCGAAACTATAACTAGATTTTTATAGTTAGTTTTTTATATATGGTTTTATTATAAAGTTTATAAAATGAAAGAAAATGTAATTAAAAAAGTGTTTGTAATAGGTTAGCAGGAGTGGCATTGATAGCTCCGGTTGTGAACTATTGGTGGTCTAGTTTTCTAAGAAACTTAACAATGGCTGCCTACAAGTTACAACCTATTGAAGACAAATGGGCAGTTCGCGTGTCTCATTACGTTCCATGGCTGGTCTACTGGTGGAACACTCAAAAATGGTTTCCGGGCTCTAGTGTTATGGCTGTAAGGGCGATATTATCAGCTTCGGACATGAAGCTTATGGTAAAACTATAGGGAATAACATATATTCGTTTAAATTAAAATATTTTTTTTCATATTTATAAACATGTGACAAGGGAGGGTGAAATGTCACATTTTAACTATTTGGGGCCCTAAAATAGACTTATGTGTCAAAGTATATATGTTTTTATGAAAAAAACAAAACAAAACAAAACTGGTTACATATGTTTTTATATTACATGTTAATAGTTATTATTCAAATGTTTGAGACTCTATTGGAACATTAACTTTTTACAAAATTAAAACCGTAACTGACAAGAAAAGTGTTTGTAAGTCAACCTGACACGCTCATCTTTCCACCTCTAATCTTTATGCAGGCGTCAACTCGAACTAATATTTGTAAACAGGATTACGTTAGGCAACAAGGACTAGCCGAGTCCCTTTGTAGGGACATGAACATCGGGTTTGGTAAATGGGAGTTCGATCCAATGGGGATAGAGAACCCGTTCTCAAATAATGAGGGTAGTGTTCATTTATGGCACGGGGATGAAGACACGCTCGTGCCTGTGAGTTTGCAGAGACACATAGCAAAAAAGTTACCATGGGTTCACTACCATGAGCTACAAGGTGCTGGTCATATGCTACAATATGATAATGATCACAAAGAAGTCATTCTAAAGTCACTTCTTATTGGTGAATATTGATAGCATATTGGTGTTTGAGGGAACCATAGTGTTTAATAAATGCATAAGACCTTATTAATAGTTTCTTGTTATTATAAGTTATATTATTTGTGTGGTAATTAGTAATTACTAATTAGCTTTTTAGTCATATTTTATCGTTACATTTTAACATATTCCAAGAAAAGAAAATTATATCAACTTAGTTTGAACTTGTGTGGAGTCGGCCAAGTATTATAAGTTATGTTTAACACTGGTTTTTAAGTTTTTCAAAATAAAAAACAAATTTGGATATCTGATAGAATGGTAACCAACTTTCAAAATTGTTCCAATTAGGTCATTCATGCATATTTTTCTCAAAAGTGTTATACACACGTAAGTCGTGCTAATTGGACGACTTACATTTCACAACTCACATAAATCGAAGTGTTGCCAAACATCTTGGTTCCTTTTGGTAGGAATTGTTCGAACCATCCCTCGCTTTGAGTAGCGCCATAGCCAACGGAAGATTGAATACTAGATGAAGCCATTTGAGATTTTTGCTTGAACGTTCTTGAGTTGAGAATAATGTGTGCTTTTTTAGAGTTGAAAGAGTGCCTAGCGTTTTTTTAGTGTTGTGGTTGAACCAAAACATCCACCGTATATTTCACTTGGGTGGCGAAATGGTAAAATAAAAGTGGGCTAAAAAGGGTCAAAATCTGGTCCACAATGGCTATATTTTTGTTGGGCTTGTAAACCGGCTTTTTAACGAGTATAATCGAGTCGCAATCCGTTTTTTTTTTCAAACTGGTTATACCATCTTAAATGCCGACTTGATGGAAAAACGATGGGTTGGGTCTTGAACCAAACCGGTTTGGGCAAAACCGGTTATAAAGTGCGAGTGGGTCGGGTTGAAAACGGTTCATCGGTCCCAAACTAGTTTTTTCATGTCTATGAGAAAGTGAACATTAGGAGTAGTGGTGCAGAAATCGGGTTTTCTAATACTGATTCCAGATATGATTGGGTATTCGCAATACCCAAGTTGGGTATAGAACGAGGTATTTTAATACCCTATTTTTGAGTATTGGAAAACCCTATTTTCGGGGCTTTTCAGGTTTTTTTCCTAGTATTTTTCTGGTGTAGATTAAGTTTTTTAATGGGCTGAACTTTTTGGAGGTATTTTTCAGGTATTTTTCGAGTATGAATTGGGTATTTGAAAAACCCGGTTTCAGGTATTGGAAAAACCTGGTTCCGGTTTTTGGGTATTACCAGGTACAAAACAGTTCCGGGTACAGGTTTTGGTACTGAAATGCACATCCTATCCGTACCCTGTGGGTAGAGTCGGGTACGAGTTTGGGTAGTAAAAACCCGGGTATAAAATAACCGGCCCATTTCCGTGGTTTTTTTTTGTTTGGTTCCAAGTTCGAGTTTTTTGAGCACTTCTAATTAGGAGCATAGTCCAATGTGCTCTACCTTTAATCTTAAGAATAAAAAAAATAATTTGAACGAGTTTAATGTTGTTAGATGATGTAACAACACACTAATATCATCTAAGAAAAGTTCTCCTGTTCATAACCAAAGATTTGGTTAACCTAGCCAAAGCCAAACCATACGCAAAAATAGATTAACCGAAAATCAACATGCTAGCATTCCCAAATAACCAAGATTTTGGTTTCAATTTAGTTCGGCTCAAAACAGAAACAAATACATGCACTCTCATTGTTTCTTTTTTCCCTGACGTTTTCTTCTCCCTTTTTTCTTCAACTCAACTAGAATCCTTTAAAATAAATGCATACAGACACACATGGACCCGTCTATGCATGTACCCATGGTGCAAAAGCAAGGGGCCATCCTTGTCTGTTTTTAAGAATACTATTATTATTATTATTATTATTATTATTATTATTATTATTATTATTATTTATTTACTCGTTTTTGTATTATTGTTCAAAGATGTGGTTGTGAAGATGTGGAGTGACAACCACCAATAGTTGGGATATATAGATTGCCAAACTTTGAAGTCCATTTATCGTACGTGGTGTCATCTCAATTGAAGGATCTTCATTAATATACGTTTGTTCGAACTTTGACTATATAGATGATTCATTACACATGTTTATTAAATTTGTAAATTAAATTATTTTGGTAAGAATTTGGGTGCTATCGGACAATGTAGCAAATCAAGCCTACTTTGATTCGCGTGGTCCATAGACACCCTTTTTTTCTGTATAGAGCGACCAATAAATAAAGTCTGGTTATTTGGGGTAACCTAATGAAGAAAGGCGACTTCATACGTTCACGCCTGAACGCATCGCTAGGTAGCCCAAGCTCACTATCTCCTCATTCAGGGGAATCCCGTCACTTGAAGGTCCAATGCGATAAAACTTTCACATTCTCCTCTAATATCACATAAGCTAAAGCTCATTGTCTCATATGACTTTTTTTACCATTTAATATTCCTTTTTTTTTAATAAAAAACGTGTAATTTGCATGGTTCATATTTCATAAGACTTTTTTTTTCCGAAGTATATTTCTTTCTTTTTTTTACCATTCTATTTTTATATAATTTCATTTTTTTTAACAGTTACAAAACTTAAAATATAAATTGCATATATCATCATCACCAAACTAAATTTGAAATATCTAAACATGCAAATTTCATGACAGTATAAGTTCCAAAAGACAAGTTGAGACTTAATACCAAAATAATCTAATAAAACACATATACGAAACGAACATTTTTTATTTTTCACATGATAAAGGCACTAAAACAAATATTATTGGATAAGGGTCAAGAAAAATTAAATTTGAATCTTTTGGATACACGATTAGAATAAACATGTGCATGGTTTCGTATAATAGGGCCAAGTAAGGGTCAAGAAAAATCAAATTTGAATCTTTTGAATACACGATTAGAATAAACAGGTACATGGTTTCGTATAATCGGGTCGGGCATCACACAGAACCTGCAAAAAATAGAAATTATCAATATAGTATCCAGTCTCGTATCCAAATACCCGACCTTAGTGTTTTTTATTTGAATTTTATTTTCATCCCCAATAATAAATGTCTTTTTGACTATATACACACTTGTCTCCTGGCACATACCTCATTAATATGTTTCAATTATAAACATGTTAGCAATGGCAGACAAGCCACATTTGACAACATGGAATGAGTACGAGTTACTTTAAAATTATTTAACGGGTATGGGTCATGAACATGGTATTTAATGATACCTTAGTTACTCAAAACATACACAGTCATTTATTCGAAATATACCCAGGGTATCGTTTTTACTTTTCTTTAGTCTTTCATTGTTTTTGTGTAATAGATATATCTACTAATCCAATGAATTTTTGCATTTTATATTTTTCTAATTTCTTTTGTGTAATAAAGTTGCTAGACGGGTGCCCGCGCCATGCAGCGGGTGTTTGAACATGTTAATAACGTACAAATATAAGTGTTTATGGCTCGGTTAAAACCTTGAAATCGTTTAAATCGGTCATTGGTTTGACTTCTTTTTTCTTATTCTTTTTTACTTTCGGTTTGTTGGTCGGTTTCAAAATTTTCAAAACGTAGTGAATGGTTGGTTCGCGGTTTATATCGGCAACCGGCCATATACAACCAGAAAAGACTGTAAATTAACCTAATTGCAATATGATTCATTTTGTAATCTTTGTTGTTATTATTTCACGTCCTAGATCTTCTATTAATATTTACCACTTATGTGGCTAAAATTATCATTTTTTATTTATGATCATCTCAAGTATCATATTATCTAAGTTTAAACTGTGAATCCAAACTGAAACCAGGCCGTTAGTAACGATTCGGTTTCACAACTCACATAAATCGAAGTGTTGCCAAACATCTTGGTTCCTTTTGGTAGGAATTGTTCGAACCATCCCTCGCTTTGAGTAGCGCCATAGCCAACGGAAGATTGAATACTAGATGAAGCCATTTGAGATTTTTGCTTGAACGTTCTTGAGTTGAGAATAATGTGTGCTTTTTTAGAGTTGAAAGAGTGCCTAGCGTTTTTTTAGTGTTGTGGTTGAACCAAAACATCCACCGTATATTTCACTTGGGTGGCGAAATGGTAAAAAAAAAGTGGGCTAAAAAGGGTCAAAATCTGGTCCACAATGGCTATATTTTTGTTGGGCTTGTAAACCGGCTTTTTAACGAGTATAATCGAGTCGCAATCCGTTTTTTTTTCAAACTGGTTATACCATCTTAAATGCCGACTTGATGGAAAAACGATGGGTTGGGTCTTGAACCAAACCGGTTTGGGCAAAACCGGTTATAAAGTGCGAGTGGGTCGGGTTGAAAACGGTTCATCGGTCCCAAACTAGTTTTTTCATGTCTATGAGAAAGTGAACATTAGGAGTAGTGGTGCAGAAATCGGGTTTTCTAATACTGATTCCAGATATGATTGGGTATTCGCAATACCCAAGTCGGGTATAGAACGAGGTATTTTAATACCCTATTTTTGAGTATTGGAAAACCCTATTTTCGGGGCTTTTCAGGTTTTTTTCCTAGTATTTTTCTGGTGTAGATTAAGTTTTTTAATGGGCTGAACTTTTTGGAGGTATTTTTCAGGTATTTTTCGAGTATGAATTGGGTATTTGAAAAACCCGGTTTCAGGTATTGGAAAAACCTGGTTCCGGTTTTTGGGTATTACCAGGTACAAAACAGTTCCGGGTACGGGTTTTGGTACTGAAATGCACATCCTATCCGTACCCTGTGGGTAGAGTCGGGTACGAGTTTGGGTAGTAAAAACCCGGGTATAAAATAACCGGCCCATTTCCGTGGTTTTTTTTTGTTTGGTTCCAAGTTCGAGTTTTTTGAGCACTTCTAATTAGGAGCATAGTCCAATGTGCTCTACCTTTAATCTTAAGAATAAAAAAATAATTTGAACGAGTTTAATGTTGTTAGATGATGTAACAACACACTAATATCATCTAAGAAAAGTTCTCCTGTTCTTAACCAAAGATTTGGTTAACCTAGCCAAAGCCAAACCATACGCAAAAATAGATTAACCGAAAATCAACATGCTAGCATTCCCAAATAACCAAGATTTTGGTTTCAATTTAGTTCGGCTCAAAACAGAAACAAATACATGCACTCTCATTGTTTTTTTTTTCCCTGACGTTTTCTTCTCCCCTTTTTTCTTCAACTCAACTAGAATCCTTTAAAATAAATGCATACAGACACACATGGACCCGTCTATGCATGAACCCATGGTGCAAAAGCAAGGGGCCATCCTTGTCTGTTTTTAAGAATACTATTATTATTATTTATTTACTCGTTTTTGTATTATTGTTCAAAGATGTGGTTGTGAAGATGTGGAGTGACAACCACCAATAGTTGGGATATATAGATTGCCAAACTTTGAAGTCCATTTATCGTACGTGGTGTCATCTCAATTGAAGGATCTTCATTAATATACGTTTGTTCGAACTTTGACTATATAGATGATTCATTACACATGTTTATTAAATTTGTAAATTAAATTATTTTGGTAAGAATTTGTGTGCTATCGGACAATGTAGCAAATCAAGCCTACTTTGATTCGCGTGGTCCATAGACACCCTTTTTTCTGTATAGAGCGACCAATAAATAAAGTCTGGTTATTTGGGGTAACCTAATGAAGAAAGGCGACTTCATACGTTCACGCCTGAACGCATCGCTAGGTAGCCCAAGCTCACTATCTCCTCATTCAGGGGAATCCCGTCACTTGAAGGTCCAATGCGATAAAACTTTCACATTCTCCTCTAATATCACATAAGCTAAAGCTCATTGTCTCATATGACTTTTTTTACCATTTAATATTCCTTTTTTTTTAATAAAAAACGTGTAATTTGCATGGTTCATATTTCATAAGATTTTTTTTTCCGAAGTATATTTCTTTCTTTTTTTTACCATTCTATTTTTATATAATTTCATTTTTTTTAACAGTTACAAAACTTAAAATATAAATTGCATATATCATCATCACCAAACTAAATTTGAAATATCTAAACATGCAAATTTCATGACAGTATAAGTTCCAAAAGACAAGTTGAGACTTAATACCAAAATAATCTAATAAAACACATATACGAAACGAACATTTTTTATTTTTCACATGATAAAGGCACTAAAACAAATATTATTGGATAAGGGTCAAGAAAAATTAAATTTGAATCTTTTGGATACACGATTAGAATAAACATGTGCATGGTTTCGTATAATAGGGCCAAGTAAGGGTCAAGAAAAATCAAATTTGAATCTTTTGAATACACGATTAGAATAAACAGGTACATGGTTTCGTATAATCGGGTCGGGCATCACACAGAACCTGCAAAAAATAGAAATTATCAATATAGTATCCAGTCTCGTATCCAAATACCCGACCTTAGTGTTTTTTATTTGAATTTTATTTTCATCCCCAATAATAAATGTCTTTTTGACTATATACACACTTGTCTCCTGGCACATACCTCATTAATATGTTTCAATTATAAACATGTTAGCAATGGCAGACAAGCCACATTTGACAACATGGAATGAGTACGAGTTACTTTAAAATTATTTTACGGGTATGGGTCATGAACATGGTATTTAATGATACCTTAGTTACTCAAAACATACACAGTCATTTATTCGAAATATACCCAGGGTATCGTTTTTACTTTTCTTTAATCTTTCATTGTTTTTGTGTAATAGATATATCTACTAATCCAATGAATTTTTGCATTTTATATTTTTCTAATTTCTTTTGTGTAATAAAGTTGCTAGACGGGTGCCCGCGCCATGCAGCGGGTGTTTGAACATGTTAATAACGTACAAATATAAGTGTTTTTGGCTCGGTTAAAACCTTGAAATCGTTTAAATCGGTCATTGGTTTGACTTCTTTTTTCTTTTTCTTTTTTACTTTCGGTTTGTTGGTCGGTTTCAAAATTTTCAAAACGTAGTGAATGGTTGGTTCGCGGTTTATATCGGCAACCGGCCATATGCAACCAGAAAAGACTGTAAATTAACCTAATTGCAATATGATGCATTTTGTAATCTTTGTTGTTATTATTTCACGTCCTAGATCTTCTATTAATATTTACCACTTATGTGGCTAAAATTATCATTTTTTTATTTATGATCATCTCAAGTATCATATTATCTAAGTTTAAACTGTGAATCCAAACTGAAACCAGGCCGTTAGTAACGATTCGGTTTCTACTTTCAATGGTTGAGTTTGTTTTTGGACGACAAAAAATCAGTAGTAACGGTTGGACTCACTAAGTTTAACTTAAAAACCATCAAAACTGACACTAAACACCCCTACGTAACATATTAATTTATTTAAAATGAAAAAAAAATTACAACAATATCATATCCAAACTAAAGAGAATAAAATGCTCGTTTTTATGGTGCAATTTGTTTATAAAAATATTAACGTAGCTATAGTCGTTTAAAAATCATGGGTGGAAAGTTAGTTTACAAGTTAAATTAAAAACATAATATGGTTAAAGATGAGGGGTCAAACTTGTAAGTTGAATGGATTGTGTTTAAAAGACATGTTTACCCTTACTAACACATGTACCTCATGCTTTAAGTGTTGTAAATTACTTAAAAATGAGTGTCTTAATTTGCTCTTGTTTGGTGTATTATATATAGTATATATATAAAAATAGAATAGTAAGAAATGTAGTTGATATCACAACATGTAGTTTTAACTAAGCAACGAGTATACACGATACCCGTGTTAAACCTGATACCCAAAAGTATTGGACCGAGTATAGATATTATTTTATATTCGGATAGACTAAAGACTGTAGTTACCTATGTGTGTCACAAACTCGACTATTTGTCATCCCTAATTCATGCATATCGTCCATCCTAGTAACTAAATTGACACTAACCTCGTTCTCAAAAATGAGGATGAAATTAAAAGCGCGCTTCTTAATACTCTTATCCAAAACGCTATCATGCATACATAAAGACCACAGCCATTACCCATAACTTGTGGTCCAAAACAGAAAGGGGTGATTCATAGATGGGTGAGGCACTGAGGCAGATGTGTGAACTGAATTAGGTGTTATTGACATATTTTTATGTATACATAAACATAGCATATTATAAGTAATTATGTTAATATGTTTTATACATGTTAAGACATAAACTTTTATAAATGACTATCTGTTTGTTTACTTTTGAATGAAACCATTAAGAGGGAGACGTCTGATTCGATCAGAGCTTAGACCATTTTATTAAAAAAAAAACATCTGAATGAGACAAAATTGAGTCTGAATCGGTTAGGTCCTGATTAATGTGAAATGAGAAAGAGGATGAATTGTATATGAATCAATCAGATCTGATTAAAACAAACAACCCCTAACTTTATAGAAAAATAAAAAAGATTATTAGTTTTTGTATCAAATAAAAAAGAAACACTTTAGTGTCCGCCACAATTCTATCATGTTTCATTGATTTTTGCATCTTGTGTTGACCTTCTACTCTTTGCAGTTGATCTTCAATACAATCTATATTTGATACCGTTCTCTAAATTATACTTTATTTTAACTACTAAAGATTGTATATAATCTTTTATTCTTGTATTTGATTGCCTTTACAAAACATTTTACAAGCTTTAAAGATACAAGTATTAATATTAAGCTTTATCTTTCACTACGATCCAAAGACACATATAATAAAACAATGAACAATCATAGGGACTAAAAAATTTAATTTTTATGAAATTCGGAGACTCGTTGATGTAGTACATGAATGAATGGAGGCTTCCTCTATCTAATAGTATCAACACGTAAACAGCCGGATTCAAGTAGGTGAAGTCGGGTTTGTAACTTAGAAAACTTTGATCTTTATTATTTATGTATTACATTTTCATTTATGGAACATGTAGTATTCATGTACATTATAACATGAATTATCTTTTATCATTTTTAAAACATTTATTACAAATTAATAATTTTGTATATTAGAAAATAAAACCGTCAAAACAGAACCAATAAATTGTCAAGCCACTAAAACCATAGTTGATAGTTTTGTCGAAAAGTTTCGTTAAATTGAACAAGTTAGACCGTGAAAACCTCTTCTGTGATACGTGTTTCTTTTGTTAGAGAAGTTATCATTGTTATCCTTCTAGATTTCTAGATATAAAAGTATTTTTCTTTATCCAAACAATTAAGTAAGAAAAACGTGTTACCTATACGGATGAACAAAATAATTGAAAATTGCTTTAGTAAATTTAAAATACAAGTTAAACCAATTATATATTATATTAATTATTTTATATTTATATATACTATCCGTTTCTTTTCTTCCTAAAATGAGTTCGCCACCAACTACAATAGCACCACACGTTAAAACTTCTCTCTTTTTAATACGTTCAACCACCGAACAATACTACTTACTATATACGATCATTAATCATTGCTGTATTATCATTTTCATTTTACTATTATTTAGCTTTAAAATAACTTTAAATATAGATACACATTGATTATTGATATAACTTAAATAAAATATAAAAGCGAAAATCTCCAAACTGGTGCCATTTTTACAAAAGATATTTTAAGACGCCTTTGTTTTAAAAATTCATAAAATGGTTACTTTAAAAATCGTCGGCCGCCCGTTTTCATCTGCCATTTGTCCATTTTTATATGTCATCCACCCGACTTGTAACCCAATAAAATCCTTTCATCTGTTAACAAGATTGGTCATCCGACCGTCTTTATACAAATTCAGCCGTTTAGATTGGCCACTCAACTAAACTTTAAACAGTCGGATCCGATGGAAACAGAACTTTAAACAACGATACCGACAATTTAATAACTTATCGGTTTTGAGTAAAATCTGTCGTCTGTTTTCTTTTTAAATTATACAGACATGTGTCTAGTTATGAATGATGCATAACTCATCGGATGACAGATTTTAATCATACGATTCAAATCTTCTTAAAATGAGTATTTCTAAAAATTAGGGTTAATCAGGAAATCTACTTGGTTAAAACGGTCACTTTCATCATTTTCTCAATATTAAACTAATGTAAAGTTTTAAATATAAAATACATTCAAATTCCATACGTAGCCTATTTTTTCTATTATATATATAAAGTTTTAGTTTCCACAATTCAAATATTAACAACCAAATCAAACAACAAGAACAAGTCTTCCGCTCAGCTTGTTAATAATAATAATAATAATAATAATAATCACCTTGCCATCTCCGTCGTCACTTTCCGGCGACGTGAGCACCGTAAAATGAAGCAACACCAGCCGGAAAACAAAACATTCCGGCGAACTGCCGTCGTGGTATTCATTGGATTATTAGCATGGGCGTACCAGACCATCACCCCACCACCACCGCAACTCTGTCGTACCCCCGGTGGTCCGCCGGTCACCGGACCACGTGTCACTTTAAGAGACGGTAGACATCTAGCTTATAGTGAATACGGTGTTGCCAGAAACTTAGCTGATTATAAGATCGTCTTTGTTCATGGGTTCGGGTCTTGCCGCCACGACGAATCGCTTTTCCATCGGGTAACTTTTTATTTTACTTACGGTAATTTCTAGATTTTCTAAAATAAATAATCGGATCCAGAAATTTTTTTCATGGTATCTGAATTTCTACAATCGGGTTGAGTCACATGTTGAAAAGATGTAACCAATTTTTTGGTACAACAATTTTATTTTGAGAAATCATTTTATTATGGATTTTAAAAATAGTGCGATTTTATATTCATATTTCCGAAGGGTTTTATAAAACCTGAATTTTCAGTTTTTGATTTGTCTTCTTAGTCCAAAAGTTAAAAACTAACTCATACACACCCCTACAACCTGTCATCAATTGGGTTTTTAGTTTAAAACGTCTTGTTCGTGAGCAGTGTTGTAAAAATCGTTAGTCTAACGATTAATCGAGTTTAATTGGACCGGGCTTTATGTATAATTTTCAATTTAATATATAAATGCACACAATTTTATATGTAATTTACAATTTTATACATACATAAACACATTTTGCCCGGAAATTGGCTTGAATCTTGCTGGAAATCGCTAGTTTTTAATTGAATCTTGCCGGAAGCTGCTAATTTTGGTTGGAATATCGCGTGAAACCGTTGATTTTGGTCGGATTTGACCATTGGCCGATTAGCCCAAAATTAATCAGTGAAGTGGAGACTAGTGATTAATCAGGGATTAACCGACGCTTAATTAGGATTTTTGCAACACTGCTTGTGAGTAAATAATAATGTTGCACTCTCATTTTTGTTTATTAGATTAATTTTTTATTGTTAAAATGGTCGGTTGGTGTTTGGACTTAATTATTTTAAATAGTAATTGGGTATTTGGATTTAATGGTTAATCAATTTAGTTTAGAATAATAACCTTTTGTTATTTATTTAATTTTATAAATAGTTGAAATTTAGGAGTAGAGTCAGAGAGTTTATAATATGCCGTTTTAAAAAAGTTTTTGAACTTGTGAACAACTTTTAGGAACTGTTTGAAGAACTAAAGATCTACATGGTGGCGTTTGATCGGCCGGGTTATGGAGAGAGTGATCCGGATCCGAAACGAACGATTCGGAGCTTCGCTTTGGATATCGAAAATCTTGCTGATGAACTGGAACTCGGGTCAAAGTTTTATGTAATTGGATACTCCATGGGCCAACAAGGAGCTTGGGGCAGTTTAAAGTACATTCCTCATAGGTAACATGTTACTTTCTGTCACCTAAATGTTTAAGGTTTGTAGTGGCCCACTCTTCACGCGAATGTTGAAGATCTTGGTGAAGATTCCTAATAATAACACGTCAGCATCGATGAGTTGTACGATAGATGATAAAGTTTTGGATTTTCATATGGTCGATAAAACATATTAATTAAACGGGTGTGATTGGATTGACATGTTAATCCATTTAATTAAACGGGTCAGTTCTCTAATCCTACTAATAATTTGTTTAAGTTGGTTTACAACCTATACCCTGGTTAACTCGTTAATAACTGGATTACTAATGATCAACTTGTTTTGACACGTTTAAATAAATAGGTTAAATAGACATGTTAGAATTATACAATTTTAAGTGTGTGTGAGTTAGTGTTTATGTTTTTTTACGTGAATGAAATGTGAGTTGTGTTTGGATTGAACAAAATTATTACCAACTCTTTGGTTTTTTCCTTTTTATCATTATTATTATTTCTATAAAGTTATTGTTTGGTAAACCAAACATAACCAATGTCTTTGATCTTTCTAGACATAATATACCTTTTCTAGTTTTTTATTCATGTTTCTTTAAAATGTAGAAGTTGAAAGTCAAATTATTATTTAGCAGTTAACTTTTATATAATTGCATTATTATATTAAAGTATTATAAAATGAAAATAAAAATAAAATAAGTATTTGTAACAGGCTAGCAGGAGTGACATTGGTAGCTCCAGTTGTGAACTATTGGTGGCCTAGTTTTCCAAGAAACTTAACAATGGCGGCCTACAAGTTGCAACCAGTTCAAGATCAGTTGGCAGTCGCTGTGTCACACTATGCGCCATGGCTAGTCTACTGGTGGAACACTCAAAAATGGTTTATGTGCTCTACTGTTATAGCCGGAAGGCCTAATTTATCAGCTTCAGACTGGAAGCTTATTATGAAACGTCAAAGCGAAGGGTCTCCAACATCGTCGCCGAACCTAAAGGTAAACTAAAGGGAAAATCGCGTAATTTCTTTTAATTAATGGTTACATTTATATAGAAAAAAAAGCTGATCAAATAACAATATAACTAAAAACTATTACAAATAAATAGCTATATTTATAAAAGGCTGCTCAAATAACTATTTAACTAAAAATAATTGTCAAAGTAGTCATCTTCATCATTTTTCCAATTAATCTATTTTCAAATTATTTGGTAACAAAAAGCCACAAATGTATGACTTTTAAGTCATCTATTATATATTTATATGAGTCTGGTCAAACAAATATTTAACTAAAAATATGGGTCAAAGTAGTCATATTTTGACTACTTGATTTTTCCAATTGATCTATTTTCAAATTATTTGGTAACTAAAATCCACAAAAGTAGGAGTTTTAAATTATTTATTATGTCAGTCCATTTCAACCCATCTCCTGTAATAGTATGAAAGAAAAATAAACTTATGTTATGTTTTTATCTTCAAAATAATAACATTTTGTATGCAAACAAATAATAATAATAATAATAATAATAATAATAATAATAACGGACAAAAAAAATGTTTGCAAGCTAATCTAACACGCTCATCTTTCGACCTCTAACTCGAGCTAATACTTGTAAACAGGACTACGTGAGGCAACAAGGACTAATGGAGTCGATTTTTAGGGACATGATCGTCGGGTTTGGTAAATGGGAGTTCGACCCAATGGAGATAGAAAACCCGTTCCCAAACAATGAGGGTCGTGTCCATTTATGGCACGGTGATGAAGACGGGCTCGTGCCTGTGAGTTTGGAAAGGTACATAGCGAAAAAGCTACCATGGATTCACTACCATGAGCTACCGGGTGTTGGTCATTTGCTCCCAATTTATAATGGTAACAAAGAAGCCATTTTAAAGTCGCTTCTTATTGGTGAATATTGATAGTTTTGGTTTTTATGGCATGTTATAAATGCAACTTCATAAATCTTTTTTTTTTTAAATTATGTTATGTTTTTTTCTTTGGAAATTATATTGTGTAGTAATATAACTTATTAGTCATATTTTACGTTACATTTTTACAAACATACTCGTTTCCAAGCGTTTCTTGTTGCCCTGTTTGTCAATCCATATATTTTCACGTGTTTATGTTTAGTCTAAACGGGTTTGGACCGTTTGGTTTAGTTTCTAGTTAAACCCACAAGCATGGGTCGTTTTGGATTGACCCGTTTATTTTATATATTTGAAGAAAAAAGTTTACTATCATAAATTAACTTGATTTTAAAATATTAATATGCAAAAGTTAGAACTAAACTTATAGGTTAAATGGATCAAGTTCGCATCAATCCGCAAATACTCGTGTCATGTTTGGTTAATGCGTGCAATGACAATGCGACTCATTTAACACCCCAACTTGCGTTTTCATTAACTCGATATGCATGGAAATAAATGAAGATCTATCTTGATACATATCACTATCAGTAAAAAAAACATTTACAGGAATCAAATATGCGCAGTTAATGCTTCTTATCAGTGGCGATTTTGCGACGTAGTTTTTCCATCCGCTCTAGTCTTCGCTTCTGCCGTAGCATTTGCAAGCACACCATACTAGTTTTCAACTTTCCGCCACTACTACTACCACCACCGCCGCCTTGTTTTTTCCCACTGCTACTAGCACCACTAGTTCCCTTTGTTGCACTTTTAGACTTGCTTGATTTTGTAGAATCTTTAGATTGTTTTAACAATCCACCCATCAGTGACTGCACCCCTGTCGGTTTTTTACCTACTGATTTGTGGACCACCAACGCCTTGCTATCGATTTTAACTACCGGTTTGTGAACCACCAGTGCCTTGCTATCTGTTTTAGTTTTACTTGTCGGTTTGTGGACCACCAACGCCTTGCTTTCGTTCTTGACCGAGTGTGAACCATGACCTCCGTCATTTACTAACACCAACGCCAGGTTCTCATTCTTCTTGACCGAGTGGTCACTATGCCCTCCATCGTTCACTAGAACCAACGCCTTGCTCTCGTCCTTTATCTCATGTGAACCATGAGCCTCGTGATCATTTACCACCACTAACGCCTTGCTATCATGAACCGCATGCTCACCATGGGCAGCATCCTTCTTGATCGTGTGTTCACCATGAACCTCATCTTTCTTGACCGCGTGTTCACCATGAGCCTGGCTTATCTCCAACCCCCTGCTTACACTCTTCTTGGCCGCGTGTGAACCGTGATGTTTGTCCTTCTTAGCCTCCAACGCCTTCTTGACCGCAGTGCTAGCCATCTTCTTGACCGCGTGTTCAGCATGAGCCTCATACACCAATGCTTGTTTCCCAAGTATCTTGGCCGCCTTTGCACCAGTCTTACTACCTTGACCGATGATCTTTTTAGTCTCTTTCCCAAGAATCTTGGCCGCCTTTGCGCCAGTCTTAGTTCCTTGACCAATAATCTTTGTAGTCTCCTTCCCAATTATCTTGGCCGCCTTTGCGCCGGTCTTACTGCCCTGACCAATGATCTTTGTAGTCTCCTTCCCAATAATCACGGCCGCCTTTGCGCCAGTCTTACTGCCCTGACCAAGGATCTTTTTGGTCTCCTTCCCGATAATCTTGGCCGCGTGTGCGCTGGTCTTACTGCTATGACCAATGATCTTTTTAGTCTGCTTCCAGGCTTTCTTGTAATTGTCTTTGTGACTGCCCTCATCATCATCATCATCGTCATTATCGTTATCATTATCATCATCATGATCATCCTTATTATCACCATGGTGGTGGTGGTGGTGATGGTGATGGTGGAAGATGACCGCTAACTTGTCTTTGAGTTTTCCCAGCCGCCAACCTTGGTTTTTCTCTGGTTCTTTCTGATCCGTTTTGCTTGAACTCGACCCTGAAGATTCGTTTGCGCTACTATCCTGATCCTCGCTTGAAACCGTGTTCATATCAGATTCTTTCTCTTTACCCGACCCTGACCCTGACCCTGACCCCGACCATGAGACTGACCGTGACCCAGAACCCGACCCTGAATACGACCCAGAACCTGACCCTGACCGTGACCGAGACCCAGAACCTGACCTTGAGTCTGAGCCTGAGCCTGACCCTGACCCTGAACCTGGCCCGGAACCTGACCCTGACAATGACCCTGAGCCTGAACCTGGCCCGGAACCTGACTCAGACCCTGACCGTGACCCTGACCCTGAAAATTCATTTGAGCTAGCACTCTCACTTCTCTCTGGTTCTTTCTGTTTACCCTTTTTAGGATCCATCCTCTCTGACCCGGACCCTGAAACTTCGTTTGAGCTGCTGCTCTCACTTTTCGTCTTTAGTTCTTTTTTATTACTCTTTTGGAGACCCTTAATAGGAACCATCCTCCCTGACCCTGACCCTGAAGATTCGTGTGATCTACTTGAGACCGTATTATTCTTGCTCTCATCTTTCCTCTTCGGTTCTTTCGGATTACTACTTTTGTGACCTCGTTTTGGGATCATTTCAGTTGCATTTGAACATAAAGATTCGTTTGAGCTACTGTTTCTGTAAGGACTTTGATCCCGACTTGAAACTGTGGTCAGCTTGTCTTTCGGATCATCCCTCTCGTGACCCTTTTCAGGAACCGTCCTCCTTGGCATTGACCCGGAAGATTCAAATGAACCACCCTTGTTAGGACTCTGATACTGACTTAAAACCAAGGCCAAC
Source organism: Bidens hawaiensis (assembly GCF_021521415.1). Lineage (NCBI taxonomy): Eukaryota > Viridiplantae > Streptophyta > Magnoliopsida > Asterales > Asteraceae > Bidens > Bidens hawaiensis. The sequence goes on from NW_027495277.1 coordinate 45,768, forward strand.
TCCGTCTCACTCTTTTCGTGAGCCTCACTTCCGCTTGATTCTGAATTCACCTCCCTATGATCATGTAAAGATCCTTCACTGTCATTCAAACTACGATAACTTGGACTTCGGCTTGGACCTGGACTTGGACTTTGAACCTGAGTTGAATAGTTTGAGCTGGAAACTGGATTCTCCGGAAGCCGCTGAGTTGCAACAGAGGTTAATCTTTTAGGGTCAACCACCACATGTTTCCCTCGATAATAATCCGTTTGATCAGTATACGCCTTACTAGGTTTTGCTTTTTGTTGTTCATTGGAAGGTTTACCATATCCAACAGACGGGTCCCGCCATTCGGTAATCTCAGAACTACTCACTGCCCCCGTTTTAGCAATCTGTAACTGATCCAACTGTTGTCTGTTTGTCTGACTTGACACATTCCTACGTAAAACCCGATTCTTGTCGGCCAGTTTTTTCACATCTGGAATATTATCGTACTGGTTTTGTCTCGGACTGAACATTTTAGTTTTTTCTACAACAGGTTCTTCTACTCGTTTACTTGTTACTTGACTACTAGGAAGCATTTTGTTGACCTGTGCCTCCGTTTTAGCCATCTGTGACGGATCCAACTGTTGCCTGTTTATCTGACTCGACGTATTTCTGTGTAAAACACGATTCTTGTCAGCAGGTTTTTTCACAACCGAAGAGTTCCCATCTTTATCAAAAAGATAATGAGCCTCATCTGGTGTATGATCATACTGTTTTTTTCTCGGATTGAATATTTCTGTTTTGTCTGCAACGGGTTCCTCTACTTGTTGACTTGTTATTCTACTACTAGGAAGCATTGTATTGGCCAGTGCCTCCGTTTTAACCGTCTGTAACTGACTCAACTGTTGCCTGTTCGTCTGACTTGACTTATTTCTTTGTAAAATCCGATTCTTATCGGCCGGTTTTTTGACATTTGAAGAGTTCCCACCACTCTGCAAAGGAAAATAAGCCTCGTCTGGAATATTATCATACTCGTTTTTTATCGGATTCAACATTTCAATTTTGTCTCTAACAGGTTCCACTACCTGTTGACTTGTTATTTGACTGCTAGGAAGCATTGTGTTGACTGGTGCCTCCGTTTCAGCCATCTGTAAAAAAAGATTCTTGCCGGCCGGTTTTATAATATTTGAAGAATTCTCACCTTTATGAAAAAGATAATAAGCCTCATCTGGTGTATCATCAAACTGGTTTTGTATCGGATTGAACGTTTCAGTTCTTTTTACAACAGGTTCCTCTACTAGTTGACTTATTATTTGACTACTTGGAAGCATTGTGTTGACCAGTGACTGGTCACACCATTGTTGACCCGTATCTCTAGGCTTCCAAATCCTTTGACTCGTGCTACTGTTCGGATCAAATGTTTTGTCTTCGTTCACCGATTCACTTTTTAGAAAACTGGCATTTTTGACCGCTACTTGCAAAGATGAAATACAAGATTCTAACTGTAGGATCTTCGTAGAAGCTTCTCTAGATATATGATCCTCTTGATCGGTTAAAATAGTAAAAAACGGACCGTTAATTGTAATAGGTTCATTTTCAACTTCCCATCTTCTTTTATGATTCTGATTCTGTAATCTGCTAATTGTAGTCAAAGAGTTGGTATCTCTAAAGCTGATCTCTTTGGTCAACTGTTTGACTTTTGGTTTTCGGCATACCCTGCACCGTTTCATTCTTAAACCGGGTTCACCTGCAAGGTCAACTTGACTCATTGGCTCGTTGAGAGTCCCTTCACCCGTTAACAAGTCAACAGTCTGCGGACTTGGTGCATTTCTCACAGAAAAAGATTTCAGACTCTGTATGTCTCTGGGTTGACCTTGTGGCGTTGACCACGAGCTATTTGTTGGTCTAAATTGAGTACCTAGAATCTGATAAAACCGTGTTACAATTCCAGTCAGAATATATTACAAACAAATGGAAAGAAATCTGGAATAATCACCATATTAGCACTAACTTAAATTAACAAAATAACCTTTGCCTTTTCTTTACCAAACTAGCCATTTCGGTTAGCTAGTGCCTACGTGGCGCCAGAATACAACATTTGCATATTCTTGCACCAACGTGGCAATTTTTTTTCCCTCATGTGTCTATTTTAAGTTTTTAAATATAATTAAAACAGTTTAAGTTTTTAAACATTTTTTGAATCTAACTTTTAATAACTGTAAGTTTTTAAATACTTTTCACATAATCCTAAGCTTACGTGGCACGAAATTGTTCTTTCTTTTTATCATTTATTGTTTCTTTAAATACCATGACGCAAGATTCACACACATCATGTGCTGACGTAGCGTGGGATTTGACTTTTTAAATGAAGTTTTCGACAAAAGGAAATTTCGATGGCTACTTTGTTAATATTGTTGGTCATATACTCATATGATTATTAAATTTCACATCAAAGAATTAAAAGTTACTGCATACCTTTGCATGAGCATCGAAAGCTTTATTTGCCGCAGGATACAGTAAACTTATCAGCAATCGTCTTGTATTATTATCCAACTGCATCAAAACAAAAAATAACGTGTTAATTACCATATAAAATTAAAAATAAGTCAATAACACAAAGGTAGTAACTAGTATACTAATATCCAATAATAATATAATCATTCTCAAAACTCAAAACATTACACAAACTTACATTTTCCGAGCCTGCGTCTTCTACATAGTGTTCATCCTTTACAAGAAGCCCATACAATCTCCGGAAAGCAAGTAAGTCCGATTGTAGATCCTCCGGATCCATCACATCTCACTACAAATCTGCAAAAAATAACCGAAAATCATAAAATCAAACGACTATTCGCACGCATTCGTTCATAAATCATCAAATCTCACGGAAACTGATCATCCGCGTAAAGGGTTTAATTAGAAACAATGATCGGCCCAATTATTTTTAACGCAAATTAACAGAATGTGATCGTTGAACATCGAAAGCAATGTTTGTGTGATGAAATAATGATGAGTATATGGAATGATATATAATTAATTACCTTAAATGAACAAAATTTGATTGATGATGAAGAAATTGAATTGGCGTTTGAAGATGATTAGATGTCACTTCATGAATTCGTTGTTTATTTGAGAAATCGTTAGGTGGTTGTTATTTTCCCGGTAACTTCAAACCCCTTTGATGATAACTGCCGCCATTTTTTGAGAAATGATAGTAAGTTTTATTATTATTTGGACCCGTTGAGTATTGTAAAACTACACATATGGATCCCTTAATTTGGTTTTACGAATTATACTTCATATGGTGTATTTTAGTTTTATATATATTAGCGTCAAACTTTTCGAACCTGGTCACATAACAAAAAAGGTAAAGTCGTAACAAAAGTACATCGTCACTTAAAAAAGAAATAAGTTAAAATGCAAAGACATGTGTATATATACAATTGGCAACTCGTATGTGCTTATATATGTGTTTGTACATAGTGTTATTTAATTTGTACTTGAACTTGGTCATACATTATCTAATGTGGGGCTCGCCTGTTAAACTTGGTTATATGCGTATCACTTTTTATTTTCTTTATAGTTCACCGTATAAAAAGAACATATTATTTATGAGAAACACAAATTACTCTATATTAATTCATAGCCGCTTGAATAAAAAAAAAATATGTTTCAACTTAGTTATTTTTTATACAATAATGTTTTATGTTTCGGACAACATATTGTGTGTTAACATGTCACAAGGTGAGTGTGTAGCTTAACGTTTAAGGGTATCGTTGCGAAGCACGGGCCCCCGAATACTAGTTTGAAACAATAAGAAAATCAATCAATCAATCATACCCAGTAAAATCCCACCGACAGCAGAGCTATATGTAGGGTCTGGGGAGGGTGGGATGTAGGCACACCGTACCTCTATCCAAAGGAATAAAGAGGTGGCTTCCAGAGAGACCCTCGGCTCTAAGAACATGTGTATGAAGCAAAAAAAGGAAATCAAAGTTTAACAGTTATATAAAAAACTACTACTAATTATAATAATATTAATAAAAAGGTCACAGTTTAACCGCAATATAAAAGCTAATAATAATAATAATAAAGTATGTAAGGGAAATACCATTATGGTATGTGACCTAAGAAAATATATATCATAATTATTTCGTGCGGATTTTCATGTTTTGAAAACGATTCATAAAATCATTAATAATGACTTTTAAAAATAACTCATTTTCATTACTACTGTGACATTCGTGACAAAACGAGGTATACTATATTCACTACGTAGCAAGTAAACGATAAATCGATTAATTCGTAGCGATTAAACGAGTAACCGACCGATACTGATTATGACCCGTATATATACTGAGGGGTCATATACGAGTTATATATATATATATTATAGAGGTTAACATATTGATATTTAGGCCCCAGTACATTTAAAACCATTTAATCGAAAAAGGTTTCGTTTATTGATACATTATAGGTTTAAACGCAATCGTTAACATCAAAACGAGCATTGTAGCATCCGTTAAGCCGAGATTTATAAAACACTTATATGACATGTTCTAAGCAATCCGTGAAAATATTTTGGATTTTTACAACGAGTCAGTACGTTTTTTTTAATTTACAAAAATAAGCTGAAAAACACTCGTTTTCGCGCTATTTTTCGCACCCGAACTAGTTTTCTTGCGAAAAACTGAACCCGAACTAAATTTTGGACCGAGATTTATACGTGGCACAAAAACCGAGGCATCAATGGGCCAAATAGAGGCCCAATGGGCCCCCATAGTTCTAGCCACCAAAATGGACCAAACCCCCCTTTTGAAAAGCTTGTTAAACAAGCCTTATACAAAGATATTTTCACAAAATATTCAGATTAGAAACATCCTCAGATGCGTTCTTCATTTTTTCTGCCCAAAACCCTAAAGGTAACATCTCATTTTCATGGATTTCATGTGTGATTAACCAAGTTTAAACATGGAAAATTAAGTCTTGATTAGTTTTAAACATGTTTAACCATCCAAAAACCATAAAAATCAACTAAAATCATGATTTGATGTTAAACATGTCTAAAAAGCATAATCAAATAGATATTTGGTCAAAAAGACGGATTAGAACATCAATACGTCGTTTTTACGGTTCAAAAGTTCGGTTTGAAACCAAAACCGAAACCCTAACTAACAAGGCTGTTCAATGGATGATTTATGCTTGGTTTGATGTTATATGATACACAGATACACTGAGTTTGCAACCCAAGACCCGGAAAGTCGTTTAAACTATCGAAAATCACCGAAAATCGACAAGGTAATACCGTATTACTCGTTTAGGGGCTGTTTGTGCTTCGATTGTGACGTGCTTGTTTTTAGATTATGAAAGTTTTCAGGGACATTAGGGATCATGTAAATGAGTCTCTGTTCAAATTTGGTAATTTTTTGATAAACGGAGAATATTTGACGAATTTATTACCTTTTATTGGCGTTTATTCGGGAAAAATAGGTAAACTTCATGAAAAATTATGAAACTTGGTTTGGAAGCCAATTATGTTATTTTAAGATCACTGGACAAATTTGGGAACATTTGGAGATGTATAAGTATTTGTTTGTGCAATTGTTTTTAATCGAGTTTTAACAGCCGAAAAACGCACAAAAAGGCATTTTGGACAAAGAGTTAGATTCTGGAGATTTTGCAGGAGCTATTTCATGTTATTTTGACCACTTGAAAAAATTATTGGATTTTTCGGATGTCGTTTGGTATAAACGGGCTATTTATTACTTAATTATAACACATTAAATGAATTTTTACAAATAGATAATTTATCATAAAATTTCTGAAAATATTTTTATAAAATTCTCCGTATTTTAATTTATTTTTACAAAAATTTCCATAATTTATATATAAGTACATAATTAGTTATGATTAATCAAAGATTTAAACTATAATTATTTTAACGAAACCGGCAGTTTCGTGTTTAACGGACTGACTGGTATGTCAAAATGTCAAAAGTGGTAAAATATCGTATTTTTGGATGAATTTGATAAAAACGAACTTTTTACGAGAATTCCGGACAATTCGGGTGTATTGTACGCGTTTTGTATAATCAAACCCGTGTGAAAACGGAAACAAACCCTGCAATCAATCCAGATACCGAAACTTCAAAATTCTTTCATAAATCAAATCATTTTATCAATCAATATGTTTACTTAAGTTTATGTGGTCTTACCTAATCCCGAAACGCATAAACGATCAACTTGGCTAGGCTCGGAAAACGGTGAAACTGAGCCAAATCTAGTTTTGAACATTTCATAGTGTACAACGTCACAATCTAAGACTATGGTCATGTTCTGGGCCTAACAGCTATACCTAGACTAGTTATACAGCCCGATTTAGCTTAAACACTGTACTAGTATTAACAGTACGATACCGGTTATAGGAGTCAAGCTATAATCGAGGAACATTACTTACTGATACATATTACCAGCTTGAACTACGAAAAGGTGAGTTTCACGACCCCCACTTTCTAAACTGTTTTACAAACTTTTGGGGTGGAAAGCATGTTTACGTATACTTACTTACTTGAAATCGTGTGATGATGTGATTTATCTAAGTACTAACACTTGAAAGTCCCCACAAACACAAGTGATTAACTTCGTGCCAGTGACGTGTGGATAGTACTATCGGTTTGACAAACCCAACTGACAGGGCCGGTGGGGTATGCCGGAACATGTTAACCCAGTTGCACATTGTCATTTATACTTATTACATTCTGCTATGTGGTGTTAGACATAGTACATACTTGGGGCAAAGTGGCTGTTAAATGCCAACGGGAGTACATGGGCAAGGGTGGCCATGCGTGCGAGCTGTCTTGGTTTCACTTGTGGCTTAGTATAATACATCATACACATACTTATATACATACGTACTATGAACTTTACGAACTCGTATACTGATTTTGTTCGTACTCGTGAAACTTGAAACTCACCAACTAGACATAGTTGACCCGTTTTAACATGCTTTTCAGGTAAGCCGAAGTTGGAATGAATTGCTTACGTGCTTGGTGTTAGAAGCAAAGTTGAATAGCTGTGAATAAATGCAAATACATAGTAATGAATAAGAATCCCGTGATCTGGTTATGTGATTTTCATCTAGTTTGTAAACTTAGTACCTACCAATGTAATATGATGTAAATTAGTTTGTTGAAATTCTTTATAAACAATGTTGTTGATACCAGTGTTATATGTTACATTCCCGTATTATGCTTCTGCAACTACCTAGTCGGTGTGTGACAGAAGTTGGTATCAGAGCCATTGGTAAGAATTAGGATGTCCCTTAGGATACCTTAAGATAACCTTAGGCTCGATTAGCTCTGGGAATAAAATTATATTAAATAATATATACTGACGATTCTCGTGATGAACGCGAATGGACAAGTAGGTTATTATGGACCGGAACATAATAACGGATTTGTTTGTACGAGGGAATTCGAGAAGACGTCGTTGAACAATATAATAGGTAAAAACAACATATGTGTATAAAATAAATTATTAAATAAATATATATAAAGGATTATATGTGCTAATGTATACGAATACATGTATGTACTAAATCGTAATTAATATTATACATTATTATAATTAATATTATCAAGAATTGTTATTATTATACTAAAATTTGTAAAGAGGGATGTCGAGAACCAAACAAGATGCAATTGATCAAGTACCAATACTATTTCTTGAGAAGGAAAAATCATAACAAGACCCGGAGGAGAACAAATATATAGAAGTAGATGAAAACGAAAGAAATGACGCGATTCCATATGAGGCGCCCATTGATAAGACTGATTTACCAGGCTATAGATGTGATATTTATCCACTCAGGTGATCACCTAGGCATGAAGTTGAACCCACCAGTACTTACCATTCACCTTTTAGAGCTCCTAGATCTCTCACGCCATCATCACACCAAATCCCAGTGATTACACCCACTTATAAAGCCACTCAGACTGACTGTACGAGTGTACCACCACCTGATAGTATGCCTTCCCTACCCAGATTGTCTTATCATAGAGGAAGAGCCTTCCGTATCCTGGTTAACTTTCCCTACATGGAGTATACCTATACCTAATCAAGAACTTCCCCATTTAGCCGACCCAACCTGGTTAGCTGTAATGACTGATCAGATACTAGAGCACGTAATAGCTATAATTACCAACATATAGAGAAGATGTGTGCTATATGATTACATGCTGGATATACAACAAGTAGTAATTAACTTACATTGATCCGATACTCATTCTTGACGGCTCTTGGACAGAGTGACAACCTAGTTATGGGGTTGTCAAGAAGTTATTGCAACCTAAATGGTTGTTTGTGTGTGGTTATTTTATTACATACATATGGATAAATATAAGTAAAATTAGTATGGTTTGTTGTACGTAGTCTTTTGATACCCCATGCAGCACTGGTAGTAGCACATTCCGCTGACATGGAGGATGTTTTTAATCTACTATTATTACAAGCACTGACCCTTACCGGGTTAAGTCTCTATATATTGCCAAATTTTAGTACGTCTATTTAAAGCGCTGACCTATACCAGGTTAAGCCTATGCGTTGATTTTGGAATACATACGTACAATAACAGTTATGAGTAATACAAATGTGTTCTTTGGCATAGTTGTGTGTTTATGATTATTGTTATAGAATGGCCCCGGAGAAAACTAATACCATATTTGAGGCAGAGTTGGGCGAAATGATTGCTCGCCAACTACAAGCAGTGATACTGACTATTGTAGTGCTAGTCACTGCTGGTATACGTGCAAATACAACAGTTAACCAGCCATCGAGCACCGATACAACCACTAATACTACACCTCCTCCGAACACTAATTCAGCTACGAATACTACTTCCCCGTTGAATACAAATAATGTCATACACATACTTATATACATACGTACTATGAACTTTACGAACTCGTATACTGATTTTGTTCGTACTCGTGAAACTTGAAACTCACCAACTAGACATAGTTGACCCATTTTAACATGCTTTTCAGGTAAGCCAAAGTTGGAATGAATTGCTTACGTGCTTGGTGTTAGAAGCAAAGTTGAATAGCTGTGAATAAATGCAAATACATAGTAATAAATAAGAATCCCGTGATCTGGTTATGTGATTTTCATCTAGTTTGTAAACTTAGTACCTACCAGTGTAATATGATGTAAATTAGTTTGTTGAAGTTCTTTATAAACAATGTTGTTGATACCAGTGTTATCTGTTACATTCCCGTATTACGGTTCCGCAACTACCTAGTCGGGGTGTGACAACTACAAATGTAAGAATTGTACATATAATCATCACTCATCCTATTATGCAAACCTGTCATCTCTCAACACTTGTCGTTGAAACCGGTAGAACTATTTTTGTTTTTTAACGGCTACACGCCCTCGTCTACTCTTCCTCCTACTCCTAAATTACTCTAAGAGAAAATTTACTCCAATTTCATGTATGAACCCTTGTCTTCCCAAAGGCAAGAGCTTTTACCACCCAGTCAAGATTGGAATGGCGGTAGAATTAATGCTATTTTTTAATAAATGATAGACCAACGTATATCCAAGATGTTTCCTTGTTTCAACAAGTCTTTTCAAGATTAGATATATCATTCATGTTGAGAATTTGTTTTTGTCTTCCCTTACATTAGCAATGTATATGTTGTCACACCCTCAAAATCCACTAACGGAGTTTTACCGTCAGAGGGTGTGAACTGGCAGGATCGGAATCATTAGTTATAACCAAACCAAAGAAAAACGTTTAAATGAAAGTAAGTGCGGAAGCGTAAAACCTTAATTCAAAAGTTGCGTCACGCAGGACGACTTAAAACCAAATGTAAATGTTAAAATTAAGTTTGCAGAGTAAAGATGTTTTCAATTAATGCATGCTCCTAAACCGCGCGCCCGCCTCGGCTACCTGAGAATAACATACTAAAAGTGTCAACACAAGGTTGGTGAGTTCACAAGTAAAATAAGATAAATCGTTTAGCGTTTTGCGTAACCTCGTTACGACGTTTAAATGTTGCGTAACCCCGTTACGACGTTTGAGTGTGTAACCACGTTACAACGTTTAAGTGTTGCGTAACCCCGTTACGACGTTTGAGTGTGTAACCACGTTACAGCGTTTAAGTGTTGCGTAACCCCGTTACGACGTTTGAGTGTGTAACCACGTTACAGCGTTTAAGTGTTGCGTAACCCCGTTACGACGTTTGAGTGAGTAACCACGTTACAGCGTTTAAGTGTTTTGCATTACCAGATAGTGTTATGTCAAATTATATATCGATAGGTAGCTAATCTATACAACAAGTATCGCTAAGTGGTTCGCGACCGAAGCTGACTGTTTATCAAGTGCCCGTCACCAGGTCCTCCAGACCATGGTAAGTGTTAGCCAAAATTTACACCCACTCAACCTCCAGTTGAGCTTAGCGTCGGGTGGGGTTTGTCAAACCCAGTAGTACTACCCAAAAGTGACTCGCTATTCCAAATATTAACCGGTCCGATGTGTGGGACTTCAAATGTTACGTATGCCGCTTAGCCTTTACAAGTGATATATAATTTATAACAAAATCTTTCATATGCGTTTATCTCAGAAAATATGTTTATCGGAGTATGTTATCTCCCCCAATTGAAAAACGTTTGAAAGCAGTTTAAGAGTGGGGTAAGTGAACTCACTGTTTGCGAAGAATATCCGATCTAGATCACCAAGTGATGCGCGTCGTAGAAAACTCTCTAGCGTTCTAAAATAACAAAGAGATTTTCTAAGTATCGGAACGTTTAACGAGTCTCTAGACTCGGCACATAATACCTATGCACGTAACAGATTTCGTGTTTCGTTTGTGAATCGTGTGTGACTTAAACAAGTACAATTGTGATACGATACGTGGGTGAGCAATTACTTTCGTATCATGTATTAATAACATACTTATTAGCAATTATTCCCCATAAGGGCAATTTGGTCAATTCATGGCAATCAACTAGCAACTATTCCCCGCAAGGGTATTTTGGTCAAAATACAACAATTATATAAAAACTATCATATTTCATGCATTCCTATACAACTCAGCAGCTAGTTTCGTTATGACAGAATTTCTACTTGAAAGATTGCACTAGTTCACCGATTATAACGTCTCAATTAATTCACCAAAAATTACCACAGAAGCATACATATCTTAGGTTTCTAGAACATATTTTATCTTATTTTTATTCCATATAGATTGCTCATAATGATCAAAACACTACAGTAAACTCATATCAGTCAGATTCATGCGCAACAGAATGTTATTTGAAATTCCCGTTAAACGAAAAATCCAATAAATGCAAGACCACTTGGGTTTGGTTCCTAACTCAGTGAGTCAACTTCCAGAAGTGGAACCAACCCAATTGGTCTCGTAGTTCATGAGATATAATATTTACAACATAACCTAACAGCAGGTCTAACAGCTCAGCTTTGCATCACATTTTTGTAAAATCATAAAAGTATACTTCCACTTATCCAAAAATTACGAATTTATACTTTATAGAAACTAGACTCAACCTAGTTTACTGCAGTACCCACAATCTCAATCAATTTTCACGTTTACACTTCGTTACAGTCAGTTAAACATCGTATATATATTCTGTCCAGAATCTGTTCACATCAAAACTCAACATAATAACAATCTATGAACTATCATGCATCCATATAACCCTCTAGACACTATAACTACTATCCATGCATATCAATCACACCATACATACAAGATTAGGGTTTGTGTTCTAATTCAAATCAAGGACAACAATCAATCAAGCAACAACATCAATACTAGTTATCAATCATCATGAATTTAACAACCATCATGTTAACTCATACATACTCATGAAAATCGGCTGCCTAGGGTTTTTAATTAACCCATTAAACATCAAAATCAAACAACAAGAAGGTAAAGGATGATCAAATATACCTTCCTAGCACTTAGTTCTTCAATCAAAGGCTTGAATTGATGGTGTATATGTGTGTGAAAGTGGACGGCAGCCAAGAAGAGCAAGGGGAGGGCCGATTAGAGTTGTAGGTTTATAATAATAAGTTAGGGTTTAGTGTTAAGGTTATATTTATAGATAATCAAGTTACATTCTAGTCCCTAATCTTTCAAGTGTTACATCTCTAGCCTAAACTAATTAGTTCTTGTTTCTTGTTTAACATTCCACATAACAATCAAGTAACACACATATACCTAACACATAATAATCACATAATTAGTGTTTTGACGTTTGTCGTTTATTTATCAATCGCTTGCGTCAACTCGTTTGCGTTTCGGTGCAAATCCCGAAAGACTACACATGTAGTAAGTGTTAAGCGTCATTTAAACCCTAGTTTAAATGTAATGAAGTGTGCGTTATAGATTCAACGATCTTAAAGTTCGAATTTACGGAGTTGAGTTAACGAGGTTAACCTGAAATTGACGATTGTCACATCATTCCCATGTTAAAGAATTTTCGTCCCGAAAATTTGAGTCAAGTCGTGATGAGTGTCTGAAAAAGTAAGAAAAATTTTCAGTTTGTCATATCAACCCCTAGTAGAAAGAAATTTCGTCCCGAAATTTAGTTCATACCTCCGGTGATGTTTGACGGTTTGCCGGGTTTCGCGGTTTCCGGTGTTTGGTTAGCCCTTCAAAAAGGTGAGGATACTTTTTCATCATTTGATCCTCGCGTTCCCACGTGAACTCCGGTCCACGTCTCGAGTTCCAACGAACCTTAACGATTGGAATTTTGCTGTGTTTGAGCGTTTTGGTTTCCCAATCCAAAACCTCGACTGGTTCCTCAATGAACCGTAACTGTTCATCAACTTGTAGTTCCTCCAAATGGACTACTTGGGTTTCATCAGATAGGCATTTCTTCAAATTTGATACGTGGAATACATCGTGTACGCCACTGAGTTCTGTTGGTAGGTCCAGTCGGTACGCCACCAGACCAATGCGCTCAGTTATCCGGTACGGACCAACATACCGTGGGTTGAGTTTGTTTCGCTTACCAAAGCGAACCACACCTTTCCAAGGTGAGACTTTGAGTAACACTCGATCGTTTACTTGAAATTCGAGAGGTTTTCGGCGCTTGTCGGCGTAACTCTTTTGGCGATCTCGTGCTGCTGCCATGCGATTTCGGATTTGAACAATCTTTTCCGAGGTTTCGAGTACCAGTTCCGGACCAGTGATTTGGCTGTCACCCACCTCTGCCCAGCAGAGTGGTGATCGACACTTCCGTCCGTACAGCGCTTCAAACGGCGCTGCCTTAATACTTGCGTGGTAGCTGTTATTATACGAAAACTCTACCAAGGGTAAGTGGGGTTCCCAACTTTTTCCGAAATCTAAGACGCATGCACGCAACATATCCTCCAGGGTCTGAATAGTCCGTTCACTTTGCCCATCCGTCTGAGGATGGTATGCGGTACTCATATCGAGACGTGTGCCCAGTGCGCTTTGCAGCGACTTCCAAAAGTGTGAGGTAAAACGAGAATCTCGATCGGAAATGATCGAGGCAGGCACTCCGTGTCTCGACACTACTTCCTTCATGTAGACACGAGACAGTCTTTCCATTTTGTCTGTTTCCTTAATCGCTAGGAAGTGCGCCGATTTAGTCAACCGGTCAACGATCACCCAGATGGTATCGCATCCCGTCGGTGTCTTAGGCAAACCCGTAATAAAGTCCATTGAGATGTGTTCCCATTTCCACATTGGGAGTTCCGGTTGTTGCAGTAGACCAGATGGTTTCTGGTATTCTATCTTGACTCTAGCACAAGTCAAGCATTTGCTCACGTAGGTGGCAATGTCGGCTTTCATGTTCGGCCACCAGTAAAGTTCCTTTAAATCATGATACATTTTATCTGAGCCAGGGTGGATAGAATATCGGGACTTGTGAGCTTCGTCCATCACTAGAGTTCTCAACTCTCCGTATCGTGGAACCCAAATCCGGTTCTCAAAATATCGGACCCCGTCCGATCTGGTTTCAAGTTGCTCGCTCATGCCCCGCATGAGTTCCGATGGAAGATTATCATCTTTCAAAGCTTCCAGTTGCGCATCGCGAATCTGATCGGGTAAGCTGGCATGAATCGTGAGTTGCAATGCTCTCACCCGTCTGGGTTTATCCGTTTCTTTTTTGCTGAGGGCGTCGGCCACCACATTGGCCTTGCCAGGGTGGTACTTGATGGCACAATCATAATCTTTAAGCAGCTCGACCCAACGACGCTGTCGCATGTTCAGCTCCTTCTGATCGTAGATATGTTGGAGACTCTTGTGGTCGGTGTAAATGGTAAACTTGGTACCGTACAAGTAATGCCTCCATATCTTAAGAGCAAACACTACAGCTCCGAGTTCCAAATCGTGGGTCGTGTAGTTCTTCTCGTGAACCCGTAGTTGTCTAGAGGCGTAGGCTATAACCTTCTCGAGTTGCATCAGCACACAACCGAGACCTTGTATAGATGCGTCACAGTGTACCTCAAAATTTTCTGTTCCCTCGGGGAGGGCTAAAATAGGGGCGCTACAAAGCTTGGTTTTCAACAGTTGAAAAGCGGATTCCTGCGCGTCACCCCAGTTGTACTTAGTGCCCTTGTGAGTCAAAGCGGTGAGGGGTTGAGCAATCTTTGAAAATCCCTCGATGAAACGCCGATAGTAGCCGGCCAGTCCTAGGAATTGTCGCACCTCAGTCGGAGTCTTAGGTGCTTCCCAGTTTTTGATGGCCTCTACCTTACCGGGATCGACATGGATACCATTCTCGTTGATCACATGTCCTAAAAAGTGAACCTCGCGAAGCCAAAATTCACATTTCGAGAGTTTAGCATACAGTTGTTCCTTCTTCAGCAGTTCCAGAATTATCCTTAAGTGCTCTTCGTGGTCAGTCTCGTTCTTGGAGTAGACGAGAATATCATCAATGAAAACAATCACGAACTTGTCGAGGTACGCCTTGCATACTCGATTCATGAGATCCATAAATACGGCTGGTGCGTTGGTTAGGCCAAAAGGCATAACCGAAAACTCGTAGTGACCATACCGTGTTCTGAAAGCCGTCTTTGAAATATCTTCTTCGCGCACTCTCAGCTGGTGATAACCGGATCGTAGATCGATCTTCGAGTAGTAACTCGATCCCTGAAGCTGGTCAAACAAATCATCAATTCGGGGTAAAGGATAACGGTTCTTGACCGTCACTTTGTTCAACTCCCGGTAGTCGATGCACATTCGGAAGGTCCCGTCTTTCTTTCGGACAAACAAGACAGGGGCTCCCCATGGCGATGAGCTAGGTCGGATAAAACCTTTATCCAACAAATCTTGCAACTGGGTGGACAACTCCTGAAGTTCCGCCGGTGCGAGCCGATACGGGGCTCGTGCTATGGGTGCTGCACCGGGTGTCAACTCGATTTGGAATTCGACTTGACGAATAGGAGGGAGTCCAGGCAAATCCTCCGGGAAAACTTCCGGGAAGTCTCGCACAACCGGTATGTCTTCAATTCGTTTCTCCTCCGCGGGTTTCTCAACAATCTGCGCCAAAATTGCCGGATGACCCTTTCGTAAATACTTCTGTGCCTTCATAAGGGTAATGACGCTGGTGGTCATGCCGCTTCTCTCGCCTCGGACCGAAATGATCTCGCCGGAAGGGGTGGTAATATGGACTATCTTATCATGGCATATAATCTCCGCTCGGTTCTCGGATAACCAGTCCATGCCGACAACGACATCGAAACTACTAAGCGTAAAAGGAATAAGGTCGATGTCAAAGACATGACCTGACAGTTTCAACTTACATCCCGCAAATATATGAGTTGTTATTATAGTTTTACCGTTAGCTAATTCAACAGGAAACTTAGCGTCTAACGGGGTTGGAGTAAGGTTTAAAAGTTGGCTAAAGGCCTTTGACACAAAACTCCTATCAGCTCCAGTGTCAAACAAAACAGAAGCAAAACAATCGTTTACGGGGAACTTACCAGACACCACATGCGGATCTCTGCGGGCTTGACCCGATCCAATCACAAACGCTCTTCCTTTGCCATTTCCTCCACCGTTACTGCCACTTCCATTGCCCCCATTGTTGTCATTATGTTTCAGCTTGGGGCAATCCTTCCGGAAATGGCCTTCCTGTCCACATTCAAAACATCCCTTAGTCGTCATCGGTGGCTTAGGAGCACCCTTCGCCGCAAGGTCTTCTCTACATTCCTTCGCTTGGTGACCTATCTTTCCGCATCTTTGACACTTGACACGGTCACACTGACCAACATGATGAAAGTTGCACCTGTTGCACTTTGGATATTTCCCAGCATATCCGCTCGAAACCTGCCCGCTACCGTTGTTGTTGTTGTTGTGATTCTGAGTGTTGAAACTCCGAGTAAATTCGGGCTTACGGTAGTGGTGTTGCGGTGGGAGGTTTGAGGATGAAGATCTGGTGTTGTCAAACTTTCTCTTCCCGCTGTTCGGGTTGCTGTTGTTGTTACTGTTGCTGACGTGGTCATTACTCGGGTTGTCACGGGCTTTAACAGTCGAACCCCTCGGTGGTAACGCACCCTGGGTCACAGCCTGATCCGTCAGTTTGTGAGCCAAACGGATCGCTTGTTGGATCGTGGCTGGTCTGGAAGACGTCACCATACCCTGAATCTGTGGTGCTAACCCATCAATGTACATCTCTATTCTCTTGCTCGGCGGATCCACCATCCGCGGACACATCACTGCCAACTCGTGCGAACGAGTAGTGTAGGCTTCAATCTCTGAACCCACCATTTTCAACGACCAAAACTCCGACTCTAACTTCGAAATTTCTTCCCTCGGACAGTACTCCTCTCGCATCATGTTTTTGAACTCCTCCCAGTTCATCGCGTTAGCCAGTTCCAATCCAAGGATCTGGACGTTCGAATTCCACCAAGTGAGGGCGGAATCCTCAAGTGTCCCAGCAGCGAATTTGACCCTACTGGCAGGGGGACAGTTACACATCTCAAAAGCCGACTCGGCCTTCTCAGCCCAACGCAGGAAGCCTATAGCTCCCTCAGTGCCCTTAAACGTACTGGGCTTGCAGTCTAAGTAGTTCTTGAAGGTACATGTTCCATTTGGACCCCCAGTTTGATTCTGAACGTGTGCGGCTAAAGCGGCCGCCACATGGTCATTCAGCAGAGTTTGGAGTTCAGCTGCAGTCATGCTGATGTTACCACGTCCGTGTCCAGCGTTTCTTCCAGCCATCTAGGTATTATCATCCCGAGATGTCGTCGCCTGAGGACACATCCGAGTGTGCCTCTGGCTCAGCCGGTTCTTCCTCCGGTTCCTCTTCGGGTTCCTCCTCGGGATCTTCCCCAGGTTTCTCCTCAGGCTCCTCTTCGGGATCTTCTTCATCATAACCTTCATTTGTTGATCACTAGCCCCTTGCATATCTTTCATTGCCGCTGCCATGCGGGCAATCTCCTCCTAAGTCTCGGTTCCGTCTTTAAACAGTCTGGAAACATTTTCTCTCGTGTAGCGCATGTAACCCACATCACGCTCCAAACAAGAAACGATAGCTGCGAGAACTCGCTCTACAGGTTCGGTTATAAGTGGTAGGGTGTTAGGGTAAGCAGGGTGGTTCGGGTGAGGCAATGGGGGAACTTGTTCACGGTAGACCATACGTCTGATCATGTTGGGGTACCACTCCCAGCTAACGTCGTTGTCATACTAGCCTCCGGATAGGCGGTACCTCTTCGGTGTAGGAGCTTCGAGTTCCGGGACTACACGGGGTGGCGAGGCAGTAGGTAACTGCGGTTCCTTCCCGTGAGCATGCGTCATCGAATCGGATGATGATGAGGGTGGCGTCGACATTTCTACAGGTAAGCCGTGTATATGCGCGCGTATGAGTGAAGGAGATAAGGAAATAAGATTTCAAGACTACACAAACCTATGCAGTGCGTATCATTATAACTAATGGGTCGTCGCGGTTATAGTCTAGTATGCATGCAGTTTCTAGTTCGCTATAACCAATGGCTCTGATACCAATCTGTCACACCCTCAAAATCCACTAACGGAGTTTTACCGTCAGAGGGTGTGAACTGGCAGGATCGGAATCATTAGTTATAACCAAACCAAAGAAAAACGTTTAAATGAAAGTAAGTGCGGAAGCGTAAAACCTTAATTCAAAAGTTGCGTCACGCAGGACGACTTAAAACCAAATGTAAATGTTAAAATTAAGTTTGCAGAGTAAAGATGTTTTCAATTAATGCATGCTCCTAAACCGCGCGCCCGCCTCGGCTACCTGAGAATAACATACTAAAAGTGTCAACACAAGGTTGGTGAGTTCACAAGTAAAATAAGATAAATCGTTTAGCGTTTTGCGTAACCTCGTTACGACGTTTAAATGTTGCGTAACCC
This sequence comes from Bidens hawaiensis, assembly GCF_021521415.1. Lineage (NCBI taxonomy): Eukaryota > Viridiplantae > Streptophyta > Magnoliopsida > Asterales > Asteraceae > Bidens > Bidens hawaiensis. Next base: position 64,108 of record NW_027495277.1, read on the forward strand.
CGTTACGACGTTTGAGTGTGTAACCACGTTACAACGTTTAAGTGTTGCGTAACCCCGTTACGACGTTTGAGTGTGTAACCACGTTACAGCGTTTAAGTGTTGCGTAACCCCGTTACGACGTTTGAGTGTGTAACCACGTTACAGCGTTTAAGTGTTGCGTAACCCCGTTACGACGTTTGAGTGTGTAACCACGTTACAGCGTTTAAGTGTTTTGCATTACCAGATAGTGTTATGTCAAATTATATATCGATAGGTAGCTAATCTATACAACAAGTATCGCTAAGTGGTTCGCGACCGAAGCTGACTGTTTATCAAGTGCCCGTCACCAGGTCCTCCAGACCATGGTAAGTGTTAGCCAAAATTTACACCCACTCAACCTCCAGTTGAGCTTAGCGTCGGGTGGGGTTTGTCAAACCCAGTAGTACTACCCAAAAGTGACTCGCTATTCCAAATATTAACCGGTCCGATGTGTGGGACTTCAAATGTTACGTATGCCGCTTAGCCTTTACAAGTGATATATAATTTATAACAAAATCTTTCATATGCGTTTATCTCAGAAAATATGTTTATCGGAGTATGTTATCTCCCCCAATTGAAAAACGTTTGAAAGCAGTTTAAGAGTGGGGTAAGTGAACTCACTGTTTGCGAAGAATATCCGATCTAGATCACCAAGTGATGCGCGTCGTAGAAAACTCTCTAGCGTTCTAAAATAACAAAGAGATTTTCTAAGTATCGGAACGTTTAACGAGTCTCTAGACTCGGCACATAATACCTATGCACGTAACAGATTTCGTGTTTCGTTTGTGAATCGTGTGTGACTTAAACAAGTACAATTGTGATACGATACGTGGGTGAGCAATTACTTTCGTATCATGTATTAATAACATACTTATTAGCAATTATTCCCCATAAGGGCAATTTGGTCAATTCATGGCAATCAACTAGCAACTATTCCCCGCAAGGGTATTTTGGTCAAAATACAACAATTATATAAAAACTATCATATTTCATGCATTCCTATACAACTCAGCAGCTAGTTTCGTTATGACAGAATTTCTACTTGAAAGATTGCACTAGTTCACCGATTATAACGTCTCAATTAATTCACCAAAAATTACCACAGAAGCATACATATCTTAGGTTTCTAGAACATATTTTATCTTATTTTTATTCCATATAGATTGCTCATAATGATCAAAACACTACAGTAAACTCATATCAGTCAGATTCATGCGCAACAGAATGTTATTTGAAATTCCCGTTAAACGAAAAATCCAATAAATGCAAGACCACTTGGGTTTGGTTCCTAACTCAGTGAGTCAACTTCCAGAAGTGGAACCAACCCAATTGGTCTCGTAGTTCATGAGATATAATATTTACAACATAACCTAACAGCAGGTCTAACAGCTCAGCTTTGCATCACATTTTTGTAAAATCATAAAAGTATACTTCCACTTATCCAAAAATTACGAATTTATACTTTATAGAAACTAGACTCAACCTAGTTTACTGCAGTACCCACAATCTCAATCAATTTTCACGTTTACACTTCGTTACAGTCAGTTAAACATCGTATATATATTCTGTCCAGAATCTGTTCACATCAAAACTCAACATAATAACAATCTATGAACTATCATGCATCCATATAACCCTCTAGACACTATAACTACTATCCATGCATATCAATCACACCATACATACAAGATTAGGGTTTGTGTTCTAATTCAAATCAAGGACAACAATCAATCAAGCAACAACATCAATACTAGTTATCAATCATCATGAATTTAACAACCATCATGTTAACTCATACATACTCATGAAAATCGGCTGCCTAGGGTTTTTAATTAACCCATTAAACATCAAAATCAAACAACAAGAAGGTAAAGGATGATCAAATATACCTTCCTAGCACTTAGTTCTTCAATCAAAGGCTTGAATTGATGGTGTATATGTGTGTGAAAGTGGACGGCAGCCAAGAAGAGCAAGGGGAGGGCCGATTAGAGTTGTAGGTTTATAATAATAAGTTAGGGTTTAGTGTTAAGGTTATATTTATAGATAATCAAGTTACATTCTAGTCCCTAATCTTTCAAGTGTTACATCTCTAGCCTAAACTAATTAGTTCTTGTTTCTTGTTTAACATTCCACATAACAATCAAGTAACACACATATACCTAACACATAATAATCACATAATTAGTGTTTTGACGTTTGTCGTTTATTTATCAATCGCTTGTGTCAACTCGTTTGCGTTTCGGTGCAAATCCCGAAAGACTACACATGTAGTAAGTGTTAAGCGTCATTTAAACCCTAGTTTAAATGTAATGAAGTGTGCGTTATAGATTCAACGATCTTAAAGTTCGAATTTACGGAGTTGAGTTAACGAGGTTAACCTGAAATTGACGATTGTCACATATGTCGAGCTCATGCTTAAGACATTCTCTTTGTTCACAATTAAAATCCTTCAAATACATCTTGAATACATGTAAGCTATTCGGTGGCTACCTTGTTAAAACAATTGCCAAGCTCTTGAATTTACAAATTTAACATCGGTTTGAAATTATTAAAATCAAAGTAATAATGATTGATGATGTTAGTCTTTTTCTTTGCCTTTTATATCTATCGGATCAACATATTTATCATCCATGTCAACCAATTTAATATCATGTTCTTCATAAAAGATGTTACCTAGTTCAAAAGACAATGAGATCCTTCAATCCTAAGCGTTAGTGATTGTTGATGAGTTGCATTAACCATCCCATTGCTTTTACTATGTCTTGATTCTTTCTTTAAAGAGTTTGAGACAATGTATTAGTAACCCCCAAAACATGTTTCATAGGGTTCAAATAATATATACAATCATATGTCTTTATGTATTTTCAAATCCCATTTACTTGTCTTTGCTTCACATTACTGTTACCGAAGTTTCATATATATTCAAGAACTTGAATAACAAATTAATACAATTGACCAAACACAGTAACGCCTTTTGATGCGTACTCCAATGTGTATCTCCAACTCTTGCAAGAGAAATTTCTTGATTTAAACCAATGTTGATTCCCACTTCTTCCCAGTCAAATAAGGTTTGTTGAAAGATATGTAATAACGGTTAACATGGACCATGGACATCTTAATTTAATCCATTTAACTAGGGTGACATGATGAAATTGATTTCTGTACGAATGGATCCCATGGAAAGTCATTCAAATATATATTTTGAGGAGTAATATTTGAAGATGAAAAAACAAAGTTAGTCAGCTTTCTTCTTTAAAAAATTGATAATTAACCCCATGTGACATCTTGCACCTCGTGTACCACCAATATTGTTCATTTTTCTACCGATGAATAGCTCATCCAGGAACTCACAGATTCATTTTTGGTTACCAGTGAAGACTTCTTAAGGTGGTCGCTCATCCTAGTACTACTCCCATCTGAGCAGACTTAGCTGTGGAATTTTCATATGTTCCATAACCAACTAAGCTCCAAACACGTTGACGATTTAAGAGGAAGGGCATTCCTAATAAACAAAGGATCTCTCCTATTCATAGTCGATATGGGATTTTTCCTAGGGTGTTACAATTGGTCACCTAATATTCTCAATATTGTTACTATAACACCCCGGATTTAAGCGAAATACGCCTGAGTGCAACGTAGAGATCACTCATAAGTCCGTAACACTATTAAAGTGACAATGATTATATTTATTCCATTTCACAAAGTAACAAGTACACAATTTCTCATAATTGAAAACAAATAAAAGACATTTCATCGGATAACACAAAAGTTTTATTGAATATATCCTAAGGTAAACTAATTGCCTTCGTTCTTAGCGCATCATCAGATTCAACCCGCAACACGTTTAAAATAATATATTTTTGTCAACACCTATGTTGGTGATATTTCATAAGTTGGTATACATATAAAATAAAAAAGTTTTTAATCTGTCATGAATGCAATATATTCAAACATAAATTAAATAAAATGCAATAAAAATCGCACCCCAACCTAGGGGAATGATAATGATACCACCATTCTCAACAACCGAAGTAAAAGGATAGGTAGCACATGCGGGTACGTCCCGGCAGACCAGTGGCGAAGCTTGGACTGAGGCACTAGGGGGGCCGAGCTCAAAATGTATACAATTTTTCACAAACAAGGGGGTGGGGGGGAGGGGCTCAAATTTTCGGCCGAAAAGGGCTAAACTTACACTACGTATAAAAAGTTTTGGCCGAAAATGGGTAAATTTTCACTACCACGCACAAAAACAGGGGTCCGGGGCCACCCTCGGCCTCAATTAAACTTCGCCAATGCGTCGGACCCTCCCATTTTGATGTTTGATATACCAACTATTAAGCGATAAACACATAACATATTGTACACGTATCGTCATCATAGACAATATGAAAGAAATATTATTAACATGCATGAGATAATTGCGAATTAGTTTGTAAACAATGATCATAAATTAACGAGATGAAAATTTGTGACGTGCTACACCCAAAAAATATGGTAAAGCGTTAAAAATGGGTTATGTAAAACTCACCTCTAAAATAAGGATGATACTTTGAACAAGTCGAACAAACGGGGCGAAGAATCACATCATGGTTTTCTTCAAATGTGGTAAAGAGGCAATCATCCTCACATCATGGATACCCAAGAACCCCAGTCGTCATTTCTACTCATGTCCGGACCATGTAATGATTTCTTGGTTCGATCAAAGGTGTGAAAGATTATTGCTTCATGAAATTAGTGATTTGAAATCATGTTTTTTTTATGTTTAAACCCGGGATTCAAGATGTGGATTCATTGGTCGGTTTGATCAAAGGTGTGAAATATGTACAGACATCATTCCTGGTTTGATTAGGGCAAAGAACAACCTTCAAGATGCTCTTAAAAAGTTAGAACTTGGTAATGAAATACTTAAACGAAAACTGACTGCAAGTGAAGCTGATGTGTGTGTGCGTTGCGGCTTTAAATATGTAATGGATTGGATATTTAGCTTTTGCACAAGATCGTGTTTTAAACTTATAAAAGTGATTCTACAAAGACTAAACACACACAAAATAGGCAAGTGTACCTATCATATATGTAGAATAGTATTGGTAAGAACCAAGTATCGATCCGTGGACACAAATGTTTCTAATAATGAATCGTTGTTCTACTTTAATCGGAGGTTTTAGTCATTTTTAGGTTAATTTTTGAACTTTTTATAAAATATAAATACTAATATATAATATATAGGTGACCAAGACGAGAAATTCTAAACAAGTAGTTCAATTATATGATGGTTACCATCTAAGATCAAGAATCCACTCCATTTATCCTTAATGATTATAAAGTAAACATGTGATAAACTTACCGTAATAATATATGGTAGAATAGCCCCTCATTTCTAAGTGACCATATCCTATGACATAAAAGAAAGTAGCATGCACATTTTAAAGTCGACTCTTTCCTAATGTCATGCTACCACGAGAATGTCAATTTGAGTTGGCATGTAGTTTGGTAAAGTAGAAAGATTAGGATTGACTTTGATTTCTCAAATACCAATTCTAACAACTTCGGGTGGTTATAGTTTAGTCACACAACCTCCCCTTGGTTGATTTAAGTAGGTTATAATTACACATTCCGTTAACATATGATTTCTTTAACTAGCATGATATCCTAAGCAATTACGTTAGAGATGCTATTTTCGGATTACCAAAACTTAGAGAAATAGATCATAACTTATATCTCATCATTTCTAAGTACAATATAAGGATCCATGTTTCGATAAATTATCAAAGTGTTTCTATCTTTCAAGAACATGAATCGATCATGAATGATTGTCAATATGATTGCCAATCACCAACTTTGAATTGTTGAATTAAGATGGTGAAACATTTCTCATCAAAAGCTAATTGCAAGATAACCATGTACTTTACTAAAATAAATCACATGTTTTATATAATCATTAAGTAAAACAAAGCTTTTTCATAGATTTTAGATGGTAAATGGAGTTTAGCTCATAATGAGCATGGTAATGAACATTAGAGTGGATGATGATAACAAAGACATGATTAAACTAGAACAATCTAACCAAATGTGGATGAATCTTCCTTCTTGATGATGATGGTGGATGATAATGAAGATGGTTGATGATGATAATGTCACACCCGCACTTAGGGCCTAGGCGTGTGACCAATAGTTGGTACCTGTTTTGAAAATATATAAGAGTTTTAGCGGAAGTCTTTAGTTTATAATAAAATATTAATTTACATTTTAAACATTAGTTTATTTGTAAAATATAACAAAATATTTGATTTAATATAAATCTTCTCGAATAATAAATATTCAAGAGTTTGATTTTCAAACGTTTGTTTTATTTATAAAACTTTGTTAAAAATTGTTTGCAATATTTTAATAATTTAAAATATTGAGCCATCTCTACCTTGCGAGCATCTATCTCCATGAGTTGGCTATAATTCCATGCTACCGGTGCTAACTTTATTTCTTGTAATATATTTTTTTTGAGGGGGGGAATACATCAGCGATATGCTGGTGAATCGTTGACTCTAAAAACATTTTATAAATCTTTCTTTGACTGACAAGATAGTTTTCATGAAACACACTCAGCAGAAACGTCTCTTATTTCTGGGATTTGTACCACTTGCCATACATACACAATTACGGTTCTCCGGGAACTGATGCCCTTTGGGAACTAACGCCCATTGGGAACTAATGCCCATTGGAGAACTTTTATTATGATCTCTAGTCCGCGGCCACGTAGCCTTGACTGATAAACTAGATTAATTATGTTTGGATCCAGACACATGTGTACTCGGTCTGATTTGTTTTTATTTTCTATCTTGTAAAATAGGGATCACGTAATCCCTTAAATCTTTTTGTTAGAGATCACGTAATCTCATAAAAATTTGACTGTCTTTGTTTAAGATAAACAACCCATTTATCTTGACTAAAAAAAGGCTTAACTTATTCACCTGTGACTGTTTGTTCTGAACGATGTGTTGATCTCGTTTGAAAACCTTTTGTGAATGAATGAATGATTGAATGATTGACCTATAATAAAATAGGTTTATATAAATACCGGAATCGTCTCTTAATCCGGCTACAGACCTTTAGTCTGGTTTTGATAACTTAAACCTTGATTGATCTTTTGTTTGAATTGAATGAAATATTTTGATATGAATTTCTTTCTCTATATTTGCTAACTATGTGTTATGTTTCTTCTTCAAGAAGAAATGTATATGTTATGTTTCTTCTTCAAGAAGAAACGTAACTTATCTCTATCCTTTGTTAATATCTTATGTTTCTTAATGAAGAAATAGTGTACTAACTATATTCTTATTTTAAAAATTCCATCTTTCTCAAAGAAACATTATTTTAATTTATTCATTGTATTTAATAATTCTTTGATCAAGGTCTAGGCTATACCCCCGATTAGGGTCTAAGCCTTTGGAATAATAATATTTTATTTGGGCAGAACCCATACCTTGCTTAGGTTATTATTTTCTAGATTCTCGGGCAACACTTCGACGCTTGCACGTACTTTGAGAATCTTGATCAACAACTCCTCAGCACTCAAATCGAGGCAACGTTCGGGAGTCGCCGGGTCGTGCACGTACTTCGAGGCGGAATGTCGGTTCGTCTCGAGTTGACACGGTTTACGAGGTCGTCATGCGTTTCGAGGTCGGCACGCAAAACGAGGTGCGCCGGTTGTCGGGATTGTTGGTACGAACTTCGAGGTGTCGTCGGTATATGGTGCGGATTACGAGGTTATAGTTGTCGGGTCGGTGGCACGAAAATCGAGGTAGAGAGAGAAAGTATTCTAGAGGGAGAAAATATTTCTAGAGAGAGAGTGGAGTTGTGTGAATGAAATGAGCCATGAGACGTCTTATTTATAGCTGAAATTTGGTCCCATCGCGGTACGCGATGGAAACTTTCTTTTTGGTCATCGCGTACCGCGATGACACGCGTTATTCAGAGAGTGCCACGTTCGCCACATGGTGGGCACGTGTCACTGTCTTAACCACCCTCTGCCACGTGTTGCCACGTGGCGGACACGTGTCAATTTCTAAGACACGCGCTGCCACGTGTTGACACGTGTCACCTCTGGGCGACACGTGTTGATGTGACATCAAGGACCATCGCGTATCACGATGGCCTTTTTGGCTATGCCCATCGCATACCGCGATGAGTCAATAAATCAAGATTTTTATTTTTAAACCCCTTTAATTTTACTAACATGTCATTTTTGGATTGGAATTTTGGGGATGTTAAAGATGACCTCCAAGCCTTCAAGCTCTTCACTAGAGCTTCAATATGAGTGTTAGTGGGTGTTTTTATAAGTGAAAACCGTATAGAATTCTCTTTAAGGCACACTTCTCAAATGACACAAGAGCCTCATTTATAGGCTGTCTGGAGATAGAAGCATGGACCCGTGCTTTATTAAGCACGACCTCGTGTCTACGTTTCCCAATTGCATGTTGTCAAATTGTACATGATGACCCACCACGGCCCCGTGCTTCTTGAGGCACGGCCTCGTGTTTTCTAGTGACATGTGCTAATTATTTTTGTCGCTTCTGAAAGGTGACCACGGCCCCTTGTCCATTGAAGTGGGTCTATGCAGGTCCTCACATTATGGCAAGTGCTCCCACACCTGCTACATGCTCCTAAAGTGTTCTTTCTTGTCAATTTGCCTATTGTTGGTGCATCATCTTTTTCCACAACTGACCTCTTTCTTGTCTTCTTAGGTCCACCTGCCATAGTGTGATGCTTGGGGTGCTACAATGGTTGTAGGAGCCTCACATTTTGTCCACATAGACATCTTTATTGGATTAATTTTGAAGGAGTAAACCAACTTCCACCTATCCATTGTGTGCACCAGGTAAACCCAACTTTCTAATGCCCCCACCCTTTCTCCATTAGTAGCCATGACCCAAATTGCAGCCACATCATGTCTGCATGGCAAACCTGTACAGAGTATATTATCATATTAAGCATTTTTCCTGGTGAATTCAAACCATAACTAAATATGCTAGACATACATGTAATTTCACAGCCGCTGCAACTATAAGTCCCCATTGCCAAATATACAACACGTGGATCAGTGGGCTTACCACTCACCTCATATAGATCCCCTCCATTCCACTGCACATGGTAGTGATTTGCATGTTTCTAGATTGTTGCAAACAATTATGTGGCCCTAGGTGTCAACAAGCCTTCATTTTTATCAATAATACCAAGCATAGCAACAATCCTCCTCACTAGATACTCCCTTACATACTCAAGTGTAGATATTATAGGTTTGTCCCTGCCTTCCACTGTCTTGCCATTGTAAACCTCACACATATTGTTAATCATTACATTAGAAACTGCCCTTCCTGACATCAAAGTTGAATATGCATACCAAATAAATCAAAGTTGAACATGCATATCAAATAATGTTAAAGTCTTTGAATACTAACTAAAGTAGTGTGACATGGACTAGGATTCAGGTGCTATTCTTGACAACCACAAGTGTGCTTCCTTTTTGAATTTCTTTAACTCATTCATTGCAGTTATAAACTCAGGTTTTGCTGTTTTGGTAGCACAGTTGTATAACATGTTTTTGTAAAGGACACCTCTATATCCTGCAAGCTTCATATTTTCATGGATATGCCTAAGACAGTATATATGTGCTCAACACAAAGAAATAAAGTTTGAATGGCTTGAAGAAGGCCATGTTCAACATAAAGACATAAAACTCTAAGAACAAAGATAAAAAAATAACATAATGAAAGTAAAGTTTGAATGACTTGAATTCCTTACCTTTTGCCTGTCACTCATGAAAGTAAACCTTGAATTGCTTCCTATTTCTAGATCTTCTGCCAAAAGCTCTAAGAACCAAGTCCACGAGTTACTACTTTCTGACTCCACAATTGCATAACAGACAGGATAGATACCATTGTTGCTGTCAAGACCCACTACAGTAAGCATTTGACCTGGAAATGTGCCTTTCATAAATGCACCATCTAGACCAAGCAAATTCATGTTTAATGCTTTAAACCCTATTTTAAAGCAGCCAAACAAACATATATCCTTTTGAACTGTAGCCTGTAAGGTTGTAGATTGACGGGTGGTCCATGGGACAACCCTTAATTGATTTAAAGCCGTATTAATTGTTAGGGCCCAAATTTTATAGTCGGATCTGTGGTCAGCTCACGATCCTAAATATGCTTGGGATCCCGAATATGTTCAGGATTCTCAAATAAGTTTAGTATCCTGAGTATTATTGCTAATAAATAGATATTTCTCTCTTGGTGTTGATTTATAATTGCAAACATTAATTATTGATTTACTCCATGCGAAATACACGGTTGGTGGTTACATAAAACATGTGGAATGAGTTATAACCGCTAGCATTAAGGGCCAAGTAATGGTTAATGATTAACCATTGACTATTATCCTGAAATCTCGCACTTATAGTTAATATTAGCACGTGTGGGACCATGTTTGGTGAGTAACTCCCAAAAGAATCAGTCAAAGATGTGAGAGACCAAGTCCAACATATAACTTCGCATTTAAAGCCATTAAATCACGTAAATAAAGCATGAAACGTTTTTCATTAAAGACAAGGGCGGATTTCCCGGGATAACAGTTGTAATCTTTTCTTATATAAACGAGCTGATAATATCATTAGAACACACACCTTCACTTACTTAGCTACTAGCATACTCTGTAACACTTAGCATTCGGTCAATTATCAGCTCCACCACTTGTAATCACCTATTTTTGATATTAATAAAGCCGATGGTGATAGTTTTCACCGTCCGGGGGTTTTTTGTGCCGGAGATTACCATAATCATATACGAATCCGACCAAAAATTACGTTCTTAATCTTTGACCGAAGCAATTCGACCAAAGATTACGTTGTTAATTCTTGACCGACGTAAGATTATTGTGATCAAGGGTTGTTTCCCTCGTAACCATATCGTTGTGTTCGATCTTATTATCATCAAGCACTCCACCTCACGCACTAATTTGATCAAAAGTTGCTTTGTCAATTCTTGACCGAAACATTAATCAAGTTTTGAATTTGTTTATTTTGTGGAATTAGATAACTACGGTATTGTTGGTAAATTGTAGGTTCAAATGAGGTTCCGGGGCTGTTATGGTGTATACCGAGGCAACCGAATGAGCTGAAGACGCGCAAGAGGCCAAAACATGTGAAAAAGAAGGAATGCGGTCGAAGACCACCGTGGCCCACGGTCCAAACCGTGAGCCACAAATCAAATGTGTAAATCAAACAGAGGCCACCGTACCGTGGCCTCTGAGAACACCGTGAGGATCACTGTGACCCACGGTTCCACCGTGGGCCACGGTCCAGCTTTTCAAGAAATCCACCATGACCCACGGTGTAGACCGTGGGCCACGTTGAAGTCGTAACTGCCATTTTCCTGTATTATTTTTAGACCTTTTTGAGGGTCTTTTCATTATCTTTTCATTCAAAACAAGCTAGAGACGAATTTTGGAGATTGAGAACAAGACTTTGGTGATTCTAATCAATTGTTTGGGTTTATGATTTGTTCGATTATCTTAATTGAGGTGATGATTAATCAAACAATGTGTGGCTAGTACTCTTTATGTTCTCTCCTGAATTGTAAGGGTTTCAATTGATTACTTGCTATTCGTTTATGTTATTTGTGGGATAGTGTTTTGATTCTATGATTAAATTACTATGGTGATTATGATTTTGATTAGTAATTGTTAATATAGTGTAAACCCGTGTTCTTGATTATCCGTTCTTGGTATCATAGGCAATCGGGATTTATTACAAGAGAATTAGGGTTAACTATATAAAACTGATTATTGAGTGACAACCTTGCGTTTTCATAATTCAAGTACTTAGTCCTCTTTTATCACTGTCAAACGCATTTTCACGAACTATGTTTATCTAGTTCATCCCACAAGTAAACGTTAACTGTATCAATACTGAAAACCTGAATCGGGAGAGAGCATTCTTTCTTATATTGTTTAAAACTCGTTTATTGTTTTAGTTATTTTCGTTAATCAAAACCAAACAACCAACACATTGAATTTAATTTTTTCATTTAGTTTAATGTAGATAAATTTCATAACTACTTAGTAACACAATTCCACAAACTCCCTGTGTTCGATACCCGCTTACCGCTATCTAACTAGTTGTATTCGGTTTATTTTTGAGTGAGTCTTCGATCTCATGTCAAATTTTGGCGCCGTTGCCGGGGAGTAGTGCGCAACGTGTGTTAGCTTTAGTAGTTTTTGTGTTATTTTCGGGTTTACGCTGGTTGTGTTAGTGTGCATGTACCTACATGTGTATGCATACTAGAGGCTCTAACAGGTCATCACCGCTAGTAATTGATCCCGAGATTGACAGAACACTTCGAAGAAACCGAGTCTTACTTAGGGAGAATAAGCTTCTTGGTTCTCCAACCGCATCAAACAACATGGATTCACCAGTTCTCACTTCGGGTCAAACGATCCCAACTACACCTCCACCAAATCCACCTCCACCAATCACTACTAATATATCTACAACATCAAGTGAACTCCAACCACAACCCATAACCGAACCCATAAATGCCCAATTCACCTATGCAACATCATCCACATTGCCACCTATTACTAACCTTTTTCCTACATTTGGTGCATCGTCATCTCAACAACATCAACAACCAACCTTTCAACCATCACAATCAAGTTACCAATATCAACCTCAACCGTTTATGCAACATTCAAAATCACAAGGTGACGGATACGGATATGGGTTCGACAATGAATTTGAAGGGTATGAAGTAGAAGGTTACTACATGGGAGGCGATGGAGGAAAAATGGTAAATCCAGGAACGTTTGGTTATGGTCAATGGCAACAACCGCAACAAGTGCAAGAGCTTAATCGACAACAACCACCACCGGTTATTGTCCAACAACCCATTCAACAACCGCCAGTTATACAACAAGCTTAACCACCAGTTCAACAAGTTCAACAACCACCGGTTGTTGTTAATCAAGTTCAACCGCCACCTATTGTTCAACAACCGCAAGGGCAACCTCAAGATCAACAATTCCAACCACAAATGCCCCAACCACAGTTTGAACAACATTTTGCGCAGCCAAGGCTCGTTTATAGTCAAATGGTTCAACCAAGAGTACCAATGGGGGTACCAAGAAGGCATGAAAGAGAGATGGTAAGGGGGACTGAAGCCCATTTTCGACCCATAATTACTAATAATCCGTCTCCGGTGGTTATCCCTCTCAATAATCAAGGGAGGACATTTGAAGTAAGAACCAATTCCCTTCAAAGTCTTCCGAAGTATAAAGGTCTAGCAACGGAGGAACCTTACTTCCACTTGGTGGCATATGACTCCATTTGCAACACAATTGGAGGTCAAGGTTTTACATCGGATGATGTGAAGTTGGTTTTGTTTCAGTTTTTATTGGAAGACAAGGCAAAGAGATGGTTTTACACTTTGCCTTCCGCGTCTGTTTATACTTGGGCCGAAATGCAACAAAGATTTTTAGAAGAATTTTACACGGCCCAAAAGACCAATGATGCGAGAAGAAGTTTGAGAACCTTCCAACAACAATCGGGGGAAATGTTTCATGAAGCATTTGAGAGGTTTAACATGATTCGAGAGGTTTTCATGAAGCCCGTTTGCCTGCCACTCCATTGTAATCGTTTTATAGAAAAATACATGATGATCAAGAATTGTCCTCATCACGGTATTTCTTTATGGGAGTTATTGAATGCATTTCATGAAGGTTTGAGTATGGAGGATGAACGAGATTTGCGGTCGATCACTAATGGTACATTTGGTACCAATTATGAACAAGACGATTGGGCATATTTGGAACAAATGGCGGTTACTTCAAAGAGAAAGGCTCAAACCGGTAGAAGAGCGAGATCGGCGATTGGTAGACCGCAAGTACAAGCCGTGGAAGAAGGAAATGTACAAACCACTAATCAAGTCATCAATGTTTGTACAAATTGTAACGAGTTGGGTCATGCAACGGAGGTATGTACGATAGCTCAAGCACTGGTGGAAGAGGTAAATGCACTTCAAGGGAGAGGTGGTAGAAATTACAACATGAACTCCAACACCTACCACCCCGGGTTAAGAAATCACCCGAATTTTCGTTATGGAAATCCGGCCACTCAATCTAACCCAAATTTTCAAGGAAGTCAAAGCAATTATGTTCATCGCCAACAATATAATAACCAAGGTAATTATCATGACGGGAATAATCAAGGATTTCAAGGTCAAGGGGGTGGCGGTCAAGGTGGGTCAACGGGTCAAAGTTCATCGAGTGGTAATGAGGTTATGGACATGTTGAAGTTGATGCAACAAGACATGCAACGAAGAAATCAACTTGATGAGGCGCGAATGCAAAAGGATGAAGTAAGAGATAAGGCCATCCAATCTTTGACTACACAATGGGTCAACTCGCAACTGAAGTGTCCGAGTTGAAGAAGAATAAAGGTCAATTGCCAAGCGACACAAAGGTAAATCCTTCTCATAACTCTTCTCGTAATGTTCCTATTAATCACGTTAGTGTTTTAAGAAGTGGTAAAGAATATAAAAAAGATTTATCACCGGGTGTGGTTGATGGGGAAGTTGATGATATTACGGGTAATGAAAGTGATGATGAAATTGAAATTAATAAACCCACTAAACATGTCACTTTTGAAAAACCGTTAAAAAATCCGGGTCAAACTTCAAATTTAAACGATGAAAATAAGGAAGTAGAACCAAAGGTGGTTCCATTTCCTTCGGCTTTACTTGACCCGGGTAAGAAAAATATTATTTCAAGAAGAGGTCCTCAAAAAGAAGAGATGTGGGAAGTCTTTAAACAAGTAAAGGTAAATTTACCTCTACTTGAGGCAATTAAGCAAGTGCCCGCATATGCAAAATTTTTGAAAGAATTGTGCACTCAAAAGAGGCAACAAAAAGTGCCTCTACGAGTGGATTTAACTGAGCGGGTGAGTGTTGTTTTAAAAGGAGATCTTCCTCCTAAGCTTCAATATTTGGGAATGCCTTTAATTAACATTCAAGTAGGCGATTTTTAAATGTGTAAGGCGTTACTAGATCTTGGGGCCGGAGTAAGTATTCTTCCTGGGGGTTTATACGACCAATATGATTTTGGACCTTTAAAACGAGTTGAGACAACGGTTGTGTTAGCCGATTTGTCTCATAAACTTCCCAGAGTAATTGTGCGGGACGTGATAGTAAAAGTTGAATAATTTTACTATCCGGTTGACTTTTTGGTTTTAGATTACTCATCGGTTGATTCGACCCAACAACAAAATGTTATATTGGGTCGACCGTTTTTAAACACCACTAATGCTATTATTGACTGTCGACCGGGCATAGTTGATATGGCTTTTGGAAATCGGAAAATGAGATTAAATGTGTTCACTAACGGATCTAATGCTTTATGTGGTGATGAGTGTTTCATGGCAGATATTGTTGACATGTGTGAATCGCACGATTATGAGGACGATGCTTTGGAAGCATGTGTTTGTGATTTTTCTGAACATGTACAGCTTTGTGCATTGTGGATGGAAGAGAAAAATCAAGACGTGTTGGCGGTTAAAGAAGGACGACCACCATGGACTCATCAAATTGAAAGTCTGCCAGCTGTGATTGATTCGGGTACAAAACCGTCATTGGAAAGTCCACCAAAGTTGGAATTGAAGGATTTACCAAGCCACTTGAAGTATGCGTTTTTGGGGGATTATGACACATTACCGGTCATTGTTGCATCTAATTTGGAAGAGGCCCAAGAACAACAATTGTTGAAGGTGTTGAAGACGAATAAAGCGGCCATAGGATGGACAATTGCCGATTTAAAAGGCATTAGTCCATCTATAGTTATGTACAAAATCATCACCAACGAGGAGGCAAAACCAACCCGAGAGACTCAAAGAAGGTTGAACCCTAATTTGAGAGAAGTTGTGAAGAAAGAGGTAATTAAGTGGTTGGATGCAGGAATCATCTATCCCATCTCGGATAGCGCCTGGGTAAGTCCTACACAGGTGGTACCGAAAAAAGCGGGTATACAGGTAATTAAAGATGAAAGCGGTGAACAAATCGCCACCCGACCGGTCACCGGGTGGCGAGTTTGCATTGATTATCGCAAATTAAATGCCACTACATCTAAAGACCATTTTCCATTACCTTTTATTGACCAAATTATTGAAAAATTATCGGGTCTAAAGTATTACTGTTTTTTGGATGGGTACTCGGGTTATAACCAAATTGCCATTCACCCGGATGACAAACACAAGACCACTTTCACCTGTCCGTATGGCACTTTTGCTTTTCGGCGAATGCCATTTGGTTTGTGTAATGCCCCGGCCACATTCCAACGTTGTATGATGAGTATTTTTTCGGATATGGTCGGGGAATCACTCGAGGTATTTATGGATGACTTTTCCATTTTTGGCCCAACTTATGAAACTTGTCTCAATGAATTAGAAAAAGTTTTAAAAAGGTGTGTTGAGACAAATTTAGTTCTAAGTTGGGAGAAAAGTCACTTCATGGTGCAAGAGGGTATCGTGTTGGGTCACGTGATTTCGGAAAGGGGAATGGAAGTGGATAAGGCAAAGGTTTGGGTAATATCATCTTTACCTCCACCCAAAAAACATTAAAGGGGTAAGGTCGTTTTTGGGGCATGCGGGTTTTTATATAAGATTTATTAAAGGCTTTAGTGTGATCACAAAACCTTTATGTAATTTATTATTAAAAGATGCTCCTTTTGATTTTACTAATGAGTGTGTGTAAGAGTTTGTTGTTTTGAAGGAACAGTTGGTGAAAGCTCCCATTCTACAACCACAGGATTGGTCAAAGCCGTTTGAGATCATGTGTGATGCTAGTGATACTACTATCGGAGCTGTACTGGGTCAACGAGTTGATAAAAAGTCGGTGGTCATTTATTATGCGAGTAAAACATTATCCGAAGCGCAACTTAATTATACAACCACCGAAAAAGAATTACTTGCGGTGGTGTATGCTTTGGATAAGTTTCGCTCGTATATTTGGGGGAGTAAGGTGATTGTTTATTCGGACCATAGCGCGGTTCGATATTTGATGGAGAAGAAGGATGCGAAAGCACATTTAATTCGATGGGTATTGCTTTTGCAAGAGTTCGATTTAGAAGTTCGGGATAAAAAAGGATGTGAGAATGTAGTGGCGGATCACCTTTCCCGAATTCCATTGGAGGGTGTTGATGACCCGATGGAGATAAACGAACGGTTTCCCGATGAACAATTGTTAGCCGTGTCGACTACACCGTGGTATGCTCACTTTGTGAATTATTTAGCAACGGGGTCTATTCCAAGTCATTGGGTGAAGAAAAGAAGACAACGGTTCATGACCCACGTGAAACAATATATTTGGGATGAACCGGATTTGTTCAAGATTGGTTCGGATCAAATGATAAGGAGGTGTGTTCCCGATTCTGAAGTGTGGGAAGTTTTGACTCATGCACATGCATCGGCGTGTGGAGGTCATTTTAGTGGTCAAAAGACGGGGTACCGGGTGCTCCAATGTGGTTTTTATTGGCCACCATATTTAAAGATTCAAGTGAGTATGCCCGACATTGTTTGAATTGTCAAAAGTTGGGTAGTATCTCGAAACGGGATGAGATGCCATTGCAACCGATTTTGGTGTTAGAGATTTTCGATGTATGGGGAATTGACTTTATGGGCCCATTTACAAACTCGAATGGATTTTTATATATCTTAGTTGCGGTTGATTATGTGTCCAAGTGGGTAGAAGCGGTAGAAACAAGAACAAATGACCATTCAGTAGTTTGTAAATTCGTTCAATCAAACATTTTTGCTCGGTTTGGCATTCCGCGGGTTATTATTAGTGATGGTGGATCACATTTCAAGAATTTCAACTTTGGGAAACTTTTAAAGAGGTACAATGTGAATCACCGAATTGCCACTCCTTATCATCCACAAACAAATGGACAAGTTGAAGTGTCCAATCGCCAAATTAAAGAAATCTTGATGAAGACGGTGCGGGTCGATAGGAAGGATTGGTCTTCTAAGTTAAATGATGCATTGTGGGCGTATCGGACCGCCTACAAAACTCCTATTGGCACAACTCCTTATCGATTAGTTTATGGGACAGGGTGTCATTTACCAATGGAGTTGGCACATAAGGCGCTTTGGGCAATCAAGAATGTCAACGCGGATTATAAGGAAGCGGGTGAATTGAGAAAGTTGAAGTTGAATGAGACTGAGGAAATCCGGGATGAAGCGTATGAATGTGTTTCCGTGTACAAAGACAAACTAAAGAAAGTCTATGATGCAAAGTTGAGAAAACGGACTTTTGAAGTGGGTCAAAAGGTGTGGTTGTATAATTCAAGGCTAAAGTTATTTTCGGTAAGTTAAAGAGAAAGTGGATGGGCCCATATGTCATCACAAAAGTAGGTCAGTTTGGTGATGTGGAGATACAAGATGTTCAAGAGCAAACAAAACAAGTGGTGAACGGTCAAAGACTTAAACCTTACTTAGAAGGAAATGACATCAATATGCTTGATGTGGATCGGGTGAGTTATTTGTTACGCTCACCGGATGAGGAAACGAATTAAAAAGGCCAAGGTATGTTGTCTATTTTAGTTTAGGTTAATTTAGTTTTTATTTAAAATTGGTTTTAAAAATTACCTTCCTTGTTTTAGAGTTTATCCAAATCAAGTGTGGGGAAGACCTTATGTTTTTCTTTACCGTGTTGGGGACAACTCGGGTTTTTCATAGGGGGTAGGATAATTTTTATTTTTATTTTTATTTTAATTGGATAAACAAGTTTTAATTAATTTTGTTTTTTTTTCTTGGTTCCTTTTGTTTTTCACTAAAAAAAATAAAAATTATGTAGTGAACCGTGGACCACGGTTGGGACTGTGGCCCACGGTAGTGACCGTGTGACACGGTGAACAGGGGCACCACGGTACGGTGCCCTCTGTTTTTTTTAACATAACTCAACCGTGACCCACGGTGTGGACTGTGGGCCACGGTCCACTGCGAAAAAAAACATATCTGATGCAACCGTGATCCACGGTTTAGACCGTGGGCCACAGTCCGATCGCAACTGCAACATGGGGGCCGGTTTTGGTGTTAATAAACAATTGAATTTATCTTTTTTACCCATTATACACCGCACAAATCACCTACTTTCATTATTTACTTCAACATCCATCTTCATCTTCCTCAAAAACCCCTATTTACAAACCCTAACTCCCAATTTCAAAGATCCATAACTTTCTCATATCTCCATCAATTAAACCGATTTTTGGGTCTAAATTGGCTAGAATTTCACAAGGATTTCAATTATATCATTGCTTTTGTAAGAAATCTTGTTTTGTTGGTCGATTTTGTACATTAGAGTCCAAAATTTTAGGGGTTTTTGGTTTAGTTTGAAGCTTTCTTCATCTACATATTCAACAACACAAAGGTATGGAATCTCTTTTCATTATTGATGGTACATTGTATTGAAGTTGTAAGTTTGTTATGATTGTTTCTATGTACCCACTTGCTTGTTTGAGTAATGAGTATGATGATTATATGGTATGGTTGTGGATAGTAGATAATTTTTACAAACATATGTTTGTTATATTGATTAATTGGAAATTATTTGTTGAAGCAAGTGTTGAAATTTTTGGTCAATTGATTAACAAGTGATTATCCACAACCATAGTAACAAGCAAGTGTGGGGAAGTTTATGTTGACTTAAACTTGGTTTGTTTGGTTTGTTTGTTGTGCGTAGATGGGTAGAACTGCGGATAAGGGTAAGTCAAAGGCATCATTTTCAAGTGGGCGAGCAGCCCAATTAAAGAGACAGAGAATGCAGGAAGAGCAAGCATATGTGCATGTACAAACGGTAAAACCCACTTGGAAAGGTGGGGGATTGTCAAAGTACTAATCGGAATGGCAAGCGGAGCTGTTTGTTGATAAAATGGCTACGTTGAATAAACGACTTGATGGATATATGTGTGAGAAGGAGGTAAAGGATCCAGGTTTTGAGGCTTTTGGGATAGTTAACAAGTTTGAAGTTTTGGGTTGGGAAGCAGCGTTAAAGTGTTATGATAACGAAACTAACACTTTGTACGATAGAGAGATTGAGGAATGGGTATCCACGTTAAGATGTCCCACCTACAAGAAGGGGCACGATATGAAGTTAATTGGGACAGTAGGAGGTCAAGAAGTGGTGATGTCATTTGACTCATTTAATCAGATCACGCTTTTTGACACCAAGCCAAGCAACTCATACATATACGCCTCTGCCAAAGACTTATTTGATTGCCCCGACAAGCACCCTGAATGGTACAACATGTTAGCAAAGGTGGTTAAAGCAAGAGAAGGTTTTAGTGATCAGATTATGAGAAAAGATTTGAAGATCGAGGCAAAGTTTTGATGTCTATTTGCTTGCACAACGTGATGCCTCGTCGGGGGGACATTTCGGTAGTGAGGAACAGTGATATTCCTGTTTTGTATGCATTGATGTGTGGAAAACCCCTTATTTCTTACCGATATCTTGTCATGCATAATATTTGGATCAGCCGAGAAAGCAATAAGCGGAAGTTAATTCCGCATTGTCAACTGATCACAGCATTGTTAAAGAATCATGGTGTGATAACTAACGAGTCGGTGGGAATGACCAAAGTATTCAAAGAGATTAAGTTGTCAGATTTGTCGGGTTGTGAGTACACACAAACTGATAGGCACCATGTTCTTGTGTGTGATAAGGTGAGATGGAGACTAGCAAGAGAGGATGTTGAAGTGGAGGATGATGATGATGAGATTGATCAGGTGGAAGAGGTAAGTGAGCCCGATTACATGGATGTGGGCGGTGGCAGCAGTTCCCAACACGGGGGTTGGGACTATTCGGATGGTTATAACTCTTACGGGAATAATTGGTCCCATGTGGGGTTAATGAATAAGGTGGTGGAGAGGCATAGGCCCTCCACGTATGGAAATTGGTCAGATGAGTCGCGTTCACTATTCGATCATCAGACTTTTATGGGGGCCTATGCTGAACGGGCCGCAAAAGAGAGGCACGACAGGTTGGAGATGTGGAACCGTGCCAATGCGTATGGGCGTGAACATGAGATGAACATGAGGTACTTGGATGATCGTAATCGGAGGATGCGTGATCAATGGCATGCAGGTGAACCGGTTGTAGCGGATCCGCAAATCGTGGATTACACGACTCTTACTCTGTTTGACGGTTCGGTACGATATCCCGAACCACCACTTCATCATTCAATGTGGGTCAGCCCAATGCAATCAATGGCACCTCCACCACCACAAGGAGAAGGAAGCAGCAGCGGCGATGGGGCGTTTAATTTCGGCCAATTTTCATACTTCATGACATCTATCTTCGGGCCGGCCCACCCGCCGTACAACTAATCGAGCCGCGTGAATCCAGGTGAACCCCGTTTTGTATATTCTGTATAATTGTTTTTATCCTTGTTTTCAGTTATTTTTGGGTGGATGGGTGAAGGATGGAATACTTATGAGTAAGTATTAAGGGATGTGTTGGAATGAAGGTTGTGTGTAACAAGTGGTTTGTTTTATTTTTCTTAAAACCGTACATTGGGGATAATGTAACCCAAGTGTAGGGATGAGGAAAATTTTCATTTGTTTTTGTTTGTTTTGAAAATTTTTTTTAAAAAAAATCGAGAAAAAAATATAAAAATAAAAAATCAGAAAAATTTTTAAAAAATCAGAAAAACAGAAAAAAAAATTTAAAAAAAATGTGTTTAAAAGAATCGAAAAGTGGTAAGATGGCGGGGTAAAGTTTTGGTCCCTTTTCATGGTCACAATTCCCTAAATAACATGTGCCTAGTTGTTTTTAAAAAGGAGATTATGTAGTTTTCTAACCAAGGTTAGCATGCTTTCGGTGTAATAACTTGCATAACACGTTCATTTACACTTGAGAATTGAGAAAGTATTGTTTGGTGAGACGGTTGATATTCTCCGATAGAACTTGTACAATTAGTGCACTTCGAGATCTTAGCTTTGCATGAGTGCAAAAGTGATAGAGGCACTTAGGTTAAGCCTCGTCTGGATGAGCGAGAGTGTGGGTTTTGGGGGGTTGGGGCCTCATACATTATACATACGAGGATGGTCATGTGAGGGGCGGGGGGTTGGGTTCCTTTAGAAAACCTTATTGGGCCTATTCTTTTATTTGATCAACCCCGGTATTATTTTGCGAAACGATCCGACTTAATAGGTTTCTATGTAATTGTTTTAGTATTTATCAGTTAAAGATGTGAAGCATTATGTTTATCATGCTAGTATGTAATGTTCAAGTATTATATTAGTTCAAAAAAAAGTTTGTATTAGAATTGCAATGTTTATGTATGCAATGTTCAAAGTATTATATATTGAGTAATAAAAAGGGTAGTGATGTTTATAGTTGTTTATTTTATTTTATTTTTCTTAGATTGTTTGTAATAAGTCGGATCGGGTCGCTTGAGCTACTTTCAATATTCCCTTCCATACCCTTACACTTGGCCCCATTATAACCCGTTTAAAGACCTCCTGATTTGTATTCATGTCAATAAGCATTTACATAGGTGGAGATTTGATGATTGTACAAGCATATGTGAGGAGAATTGATTAAATATGAAATATATGGATGATCACCAATAAAAAATGGAAATGTGTAAATGTGTTATGTATAGGTAAAAGTCGAAAGCATGTTAGGTTTGGTTAGAAATATTCGGTTTAAATGGAACATCAAGTTAACTAGTGCACTTTATAAAAATAAGGGAATAGGGTATGACTTGGGACCTTAACTGAACCGATTTTGTGGTAAGATTGGTGGATACAAGTTGAATGTAATAGAAAGTTAGTGTTGAGATGTTGCTTGGGGGCAAGCAACGATTAAGTGTGGGAATGTGAAGGGTGGTCCATGGGACAACCCTTAATTGATTTAAAGCCGTATTAATCATGTTTTGAATTTGTTTATTTTGTGGAATTAGATAACTACGGTATTGTTGGTAAATTGTAGGTTCAAATGAGGTTCCGGGGCTATTATGGTGTATACCGAGGCAACCGAATGAGCTGAAGACGCGCAAGAGGCCAAAACATGTGAAAAAGAAGGAATGCGGTCGAAGTCCATCGTGGACCACGGTCCAAACCGTGAGCCACGGTTTAAATGTGTAAATCAAACAGAGGCCACTGTACCGTGGCCTCTGAGAACACCGTAAGGATCACCGTGATCCACGGTTCCACCGTGGGCCACGGTCCAGCTTTTCAAGAAATCCACCGTGACCCACTGTGTAGACTGTGGGCCACGGTTGAAGTCGTAACTGCCTTTTTCCTGCATTATTTTTAGACGTTTTTAGGGTTTTTTCATTATCTTTTTATTCAAAACAAGCTAGAGACGAATTTTGGAGATTGAGAACAAGACTTTGGTGATTCTAATCAATTGTTTGGGTTTATGATTCGTTCGATTATCTTAATTGAGGTGATGATTAATCAAACAATGTGTGGCTAGTACTCTTTATGTTCTCTCCCGAATTGTAAGGGTTTCAATTGATTACTTGTTATTCGTTTATGTTATTTGTGGGATAGTGTTTTGATTCTATGATTAAATTACTATGGTGATTATGATTTTGATTAGTAATTGTTAATGTAGTGTAAACCCGTGTTCTTGATTATCCGTTCTTGGTGCCATAGGCAATCGGGATTTAGTACAAGAGAATTAGGGTTAACTATATAAAACTGATTATTGAGTGACAACCTTGCGTTTTCATAATTCAAGTACTTAGTCCTCTTTTATCAATGTCAAACGCATTTTCACGAACTATGTTTATGTAGTTCATCCCACAAGTAAACGTTAACTGTATCAATATTGAAAACCTGAAATCGGGAGGAGCATTCTTTCTTATATTGTTTAAAACTCGTTTATTGTTTTAGTTATTTTTGTTAATCAAAACCAAACAACCAACTCATTGAATTTAATTTTTGCATTTAGTTTAATGTAGATAAATTGCATAACTACTTAGTAACACAATTCCACAAACTCGATGTGTTCGATACCCACTTACCGCTATCTAACTAGTTGTATTCGGTTTATTTTTGAGTGACTCTTCGATCTCACGTCATAGATTCAGGATCTGATGGTGCTTCAACCTCAATCTTAACAATTCTACCTAGCTTCTTATCAACCAACTCAGCAGCATACTGCCTAAGCAAAGAATATTGTTCCTTGTCTTTCAACTTTTTTCTTTGCTTTCATCTTAGCCCTATATGCTTTCATCCTATGAACACTAACACCATACTTCCTTCTAAATTGGCCCTGAACTACTTTTAGTGAGATGTTAGGGTTCTCTTCAATTTGTTCTAACATTTGTTCAGATAGAAAGCTTGATGTGCAAGCATATATATTTCTTGATTGAATGCATGTGTGGTTGGTATTCAATGTTCTAACAACCCAAGATTGAGATTCTTTTTCTTTGGAAAGTAACATCACCCATGGACATTGATATTGATTAGGATTTGTCCTTTTCCCCTTCCCACCAACATTACTTTCTGCTCATGCCCCCCCACCCCACCTTTATGTTTACCTTTTTTCATAACAGCTCCCTTGTTTTTACTATTGTTACCACTTGCACGTTTCCCTTTGGTTTTTTCCCTTTAGAATTTGTTTGGCTAGAAATATGCACCCCATCATCATCAACTTCAAAATCTGGCTTAGAACCGGTACAAACTTCCCTTACCCTAATGTGATCATCTTTGGTGATTTTAATTAACCTTCTTGTTTCAACATGTTTTCTAATAAGCTTCTTGGCCTATTCCTTTGCTCCAAATATCTTACATAGGTAAAAGTTAGCCATGTTTTCATTTGATATTCTTATACCATATAAAATGTGTTTCCTTGAGCTTGTTTCAATCCCTTCTGATTCTGACCCGCTTAGAAACTTGTCATTGTCTATTACACCCTCCCCCAAATCCATTTTCTGTTCATTTTCAAAGTCAAACCCATCATCTACATCTGAATCAACATTCATCCTATAATCACTCATGTCAACTTCAGGGTCTGTCATATTATTCTCATGATCCCAATATAATCACCATCACCTTCATCCTCACTTCCACCACCCCCTCATCCAAATCACCTACATTCTCATTGTTATTATTCTCATCATCCACAGCATAATCACCATCACCTTCATCCTTACTTCCACCACCTCCTCATCCAAATCACATTCATTCTCATTGTCAACTCCAATTCAAACACATATATCCTCACTGCCACCATTCCCTCATCCAAATCACCTACATTCTCATTGTCAACTCCAAGTCCAACACCTATATCCTCACCGCCACCACTCCCTCACTTCCAACACCTATTCCACTAGATTGGCCCTCATGCACAACCCCACTAGATTCCCCGGCCCCACTAGATTGCCCTTGCCCTGCTTGCCCATCCCCACTAGATTGACCAACATCTAAATTTAACTTTAAGGGCACAAGAGCATATGGTCTAGGTTCATCAATCTCTTCAATAGTAACAGACTTAGTTGGTGAGGTAAAAAGTGCCTTTATGTTATTTATCCCATGAGTGGTATAAACATAGATGAGCTTATGCTCTTCCACATGTGTAGCCAGTAGGTCTGTGCAAAGGCAAGTAATCGGACTGACCCGGGCTTAACCCGACCTGACCTGGGAACCGAAATTGTATGAAAACTAGAACCGAAGACAGGACCGGCAAGTTCATATCGGGTTTTGTTGATCTCAGTTTTGGTTACCTATTTAACGGGTAATGGACCGAGACCGAGAATGATGAAGATAGTGGAGCTACACTATCAAACTACTAGTAGAATATAGTGTCTAAGATAATAAGAAGATTTAGTAGAGCCAAAGAAGATGTTTGAGTTCTGGTGACTTCACGATGGTGCAATGCTTCATTGTGGTAGTGGTTTCTCTTTTTTCTTCGTTCCTCAAACATTTACCATGGTAGTACCTTTGTTTAGCTTAGCACATATGAAATTACAATGGTCCAACAGGTGCACTAGCCATGGCCGCTCCATCCTTTTATCAGGGAAGCTTAATTATAATTTGAGAGTGTATGAAAGCAGGTTGAATTTGATTAAAAAGATGATGAAGGTCTATATTTAAAGAAAGTACTTTTTAAGGCAATAAAGAAATATTTATTACCATTATGGGGACTCGAGAATGTAGCCTCCAGTACTAATTATGGCTCAAATTTCAAAGAACCCAATAAATCACATTTCACCCTCATTTCAAGTCCGTTGTGCAAAGTCTTCATCTTGGTTACTCGGGTTTAACCCGAATTTGATTGTTTAGGACCGATGACCCGACCCGAAACCTAAAATTATGAATTTTGAGGACCGAAATAAAACAAGGAACTGTAGCGTCTGTTCGGGTTCGGGTATTTTAGGGTCGTTTTTCTCGGGTTTTTCAGTCCGGACCAAAATATGCTCACCCCAAGTAGCCAGGTTCAGACAATCCTGGTCACAACTTAGATTCTCAAGACCATTGTCTAAGTTCTTTTCAGGATGTATTAACTGGTAATACATTAGCATTGTCCTATTATAGTCTAACATATCCAACATGAGATCAAGCTCATGAATTGAAAACTTGTCTATGTCTATTAAGTCCACAAATGTTGTCTTACCTCCCACATAGGTATGGTTTGGAGGTGATGTTAACCTACCACCAGTATGCAAGCATATGCTAAAAAGACTTGAATATAAATCTGCAAAAAACAAAAGTTTGAGAAGTTAATCAACAGGTTCAGAGAAACTAGGGCTAAAAATCAGAATTGGATATCAAACATTACCATATACTTGGTCGAGGTCAACATCATTAAGTGTTTCTTGTATGTACCGGCCTGAATCACCCATATTAGAAAACAATGAGTAATTTTGTGGCAAAACCCTAAGTTATCGAAGAAGAAGGGCAAACAAATGGAATTGGGAACGATTGGGGTTGGATTGGGTATATAATGGGGAGGGGAAATATTAATGGGATCTGAATTTACGATAATACTCCCACATGAGCAGAACATGACACAACTTAACGAAGTTTTTTAACAAGGTTAGGCCTAAAGGTGTAACATTTTTAAACGTAAAGGACAATAAACAACAATTTGGAATATAAATGACCACCAGTGAGATTTGGGGTAAACATAAAGGACAATTTCTGTAATTCTATCTAATAATAATAGTTCAAGAATAATTCAAGTGAATTGCATGAGATATGTAAATGAATAGATGATCTTGATTATGAATATTTAAAAAAACATGCAATACTACAAGGGTGATGAAAAATATATTTGCATAAAATTATCACATAAAATACATGAAACGAAACTTGAGATTAATTTATAACATAACATAATATATATATAAATAAAATCAAAAATTTAAACTGGGTCGGGTTTTCGGGTTTGAAAATTAACGAATGTTACAGTTACAACCCCCCAGGGTTGCGTCGTCCTTGATAATGTTTGCCCTACCATTCCGAACGGATCAAGAGTGGCTCTGATACCATTTGTAGCATCCGACCATTCGTGCCACCAATATTGGCCACTTCACCCTTGATAGATAACTCATCTAGGAACTAATAGATTTGTGTTTTGGTTGCCCAGTGGACACTTCCGGAAGGTCACTTGTCCTAGTATTACTCCCATTTGAGCACAGTTAACTATGGAGTTTTCATATGCACCATAACCAATTACGCCCAAAACGCTTTGAGATTTAATAGGCATGACATTTATTATGAACCAAAAATCTTCTCTATCCACGAAAAATATGAGATTTTCCTAGGGTGTTACAATTGGTCAACTAATTTAGACGTACCGTTACACCCTAAATTCACAACTTCAACATTAAAAAACAACTTAGTTTCTAAACTTAATAGCAAATATAAACACATTACAATTATATTATATTGCATTATTGTGTCATATCATATTATATTTGATGACAATGTAAACTTGTCGTAGGGCGTGTGATGTATATAAAAATATACATCTTTTTAGCATCAAATAATCTCTAAACACTGCAACTTCTATCAAATAATATAGCTCAAATAGCTACTTATCATATTAAAATGTATTTTCAGGTAAACTCAAGCCTTAAACGAAGAAACAAGCGAAAAGCCAAATAAAAATGAAAGAAAAGAAAACACCTGAACACCATCTCATTCCCCCTGGACACATCCCCATGCTTCTCTATGCAAGAAAAGACAAATTTGCAAGAAAAGACAAAATACTGGACACTCAGGTACGAGGCTGTGCCTCAAGAAGCATGGGGTCGTGGTCACCTTTCAGAAAAGAAAAAAGAAATATAACAGATCACCAAAAGAACGGGACCGTGTGTAACATCGTGTAAAATTCGAGTTCAAAAAGTCAAAAAGACAAGTTAAGGGACTAAATTTGCCAAAATCCAAACATGAGGGTTAAAATTAAAAATTCTGT
This sequence comes from Bidens hawaiensis, assembly GCF_021521415.1. Lineage (NCBI taxonomy): Eukaryota > Viridiplantae > Streptophyta > Magnoliopsida > Asterales > Asteraceae > Bidens > Bidens hawaiensis. The sequence continues at coordinate 92,598 of NW_027495277.1, forward strand.
TTTCTTGACCCATCGCGCTACGCAATGGATCAGAAGAGAGACCCATCGCGTACCGCGATGGGTTATCTGAAACGTTGTGACACGTGGCACACAGTGGCATCGTCTGCCTCCACGTAGCGCAACGCCTGCCACGTGTCGCCACGTGGCAGGTCTAATGGGTGACTGGCCAAGCCTACGTCGCGGTACGCGACAGGCTAAGCCAAGGCCCGTCGCGTACCGCGATGGGACCCCAAATTTTGTCTATAAATAGCAAGGTCCGGGTTCTCATTTTTCACACACCAAATTCAGTACTTCTTTCTCTCTCTAACATCTCACTAGCTTTATTATTTTACCTCGAAGTTCGTGCCATAATTCCTCGATAAACGTGTTCCGATTCTCAATTTCCGTGTCAACGTTTCCTCGAAGTTCGTACCACCCTCCACCCACATACCAAGAAGGCTTTTTTTATCATGACGATGAATTCCGTGAAGTGTGCCAACGAGTGTTAAAGATTGGTGATATCGAGAGACGTTGATCAAGACGACAAAAGGAGACCAAGCGGCGTTGAAGTGCTGCTCAAGTTCCTAGGGTTTCTAAAACGCCAACAAGTTAGGCGTAACGACAATTGAATATAATAAAATATTCTTATAAAGGCTTAAACCTTAAGTCGAGGTTATACTCGATACCTCGATAAAAGAAAAAAAAAAACATAACAAAGAAATGAACAAAAGATAAGATATTGAATAGTGATAAATATATATGTGTGTAAGTATATATTCTTCTTTGTTATGAAAATATTATTTAACGAATAAATAACTATTCTTAAATAATAAAAGAAAAAGAATACGTTTCTTAGAGAAGAAGAAACGTCGGGTTTTATAAATAAACTAAAGGTTTATAAATTACTTTTAACTAAAGGATTTAAAGTAAAAGAGATTTTTGAACTAAAGGTTCATCAAGATAAAATAAGACTAAAGGTCTTAAGCCGGATTGTATATCCGACTAACAAATGTTTATACTCATACTATAGGTGCGAGATAAAAAGGGAAAGACCCTCGGACGGTGATTGAAGCCGATCCCAAAGTGAAAAGGTGAATACGCCCCCAAACTTTTACAAACTTATTTAAACAAGTCAAACGTGTTATATGAAAATTATTTACAAGGGACTATGTGTTCCTAAAACCGTTATAAATAAGGGTATAAGCCTAGCCCTCGGGCTGTAGTATACGTTTTACATATGTGGTAGTACGCGGTGGGCACATCGCACCACGCCTGGTCGTAGGACGCTTTTCTATAGGAAGCACGACCATATGTATACATACGGGTACTTAACTAAGTCGAACGTTGCGGTGTTTGCTGAGGTGACCTAGTGTAGAGGCTCGAATTTATAATTGTGTTGTTTTAACTTTGCTATTCCTAAGCCACGATGGGCCGAGGCAAGCGTAGTCTCAAGGGGTAATAAAGTAAAAGAAAAGATTTTAGTGTCAGCATATTCACTAGCATTCGTTGCTGACGTATTTTCTTACATTTTGCAGGTGACCAAGATTAGCGCTTGAAGTGTCAAAGTGCTACTTATGTATCCGATGGCTCGGATTTTGTTTTGTATAAACTTAAAATGGTGTTTTGTAATTATAGAACAAGTAATCTTTTAAACACTAAACGGGAAACTTTTATATCCCGCCTTATGCATGTAAATATTTATAAGTTAAATCCACATGTTTATAAGACTTCCGCTAATTGAACGTAACTCTGATTTATTTACAAATGTGGTACCAACATAGTTGTCATACGCCTAGGCCATGGTTTGGGGGTGTGACACCGTGCCTCAGGAAGCACACCCCCGTGGTGAGTTAGCATGTATGATTTGACAAAGCATTTAATGCGAGATGATAGCTGGACACGGGCCGTGCTAGCCTCTCCAGACTGCCTATAAATAGAGGAGCATGTTGCATTGATCAACTGTGCTTGAAGAAAATCTCTATACGAGTTTCTCTTATAAAAAACACCCACATTACACTCATATTGAAGGTCTTGTGAAGAGTTTGAAGGCTTGGTGATCATCATCATCATGCATCATCATCATCATCCATCATCATTAAAGTAATAAGATTCATCCAACATTTGGTTAGATTGTTCTAGTTTGATCATGTGTTTGCTAATTTCATATCTTTTAATGTTCATAACTATGCTCATTATGAGCTAAACTCCATTTACCATCTAAAATCTATGAAGAAGCTTTGTTTCACTTGATGATTATGTTAAACATGTGATTTAGTTTGGTAAATTACATGGTTATTTTGCAATTATCCTTTGATGAATAAATGTTTTATCACTTTAACTCAATACATCAAGGTTGATGATTAATAATCATTCATGATCATTCATATTCTTGGAGACTAGAAATGGTAAAAATAATACCTTGATAACTTATTCAAGATAAAACATGGATCCTTATATTGTACTTAGAAATGATGAGATATAGGTTATGATCTATTTCTCTAGTTTTGATAATTCTAAAATAACATTGTTAACACGACTGCTTAGGTTATCATGCTAGTTAAAGAAATCATATGTTAATGGAATGTGTAATTATAACCTAATTAAATCAACCAAAGGGAGGTTGTGTGACTAAACTATAACCACCCGAAGTTGTTAGAATTGGTATATGAGAAATCGAAGTCAATCCCAATATTTCTATTTTATCAAACTATTTGCCTACTTAAATTGACATTCTCGTGGTAGTATGAGATTAAGCAAGGATGGACTTGAAAATACGCATGCTACTTTCTTTTATGTCATAGAATATGTTCACTTAGAAATGAGAGACTATTCTATCATATATTATTAAGGCAAGTTTATCATGTGTTCACTTAATAATCATCAAGTAAGAATGAAGTGGATTCTTGATCTTAGATGGTAACCTTCATATAACTGAATTACTCATTTAGAATTTATCTTTAATGTCACCTATATATATATATATATATATATATATATATATATATATAGGTTATATAAGTATTTCTATTTTATAAAAAGTTTGAAAATCAACCCCAAATGATTAAACTCTTCGATTAACGTAAAACGAAGATTCATTATTAGAAACATTTGTGTTCATGGATCGATATTTGGTTCTTACCAATACTATTCTACATATACGATAGGTACATTTGCCTATTTTGTGTGTGTTTAGTTTTAATAGAAATCACTTTTATAAATTTAAAACACGATCTTGTACAAAACCTTAAATCTCCAATTCCTTATATTTTATAAGCACATCGCGCACGCACATCAGCGTGTCTTAGGAGATTGCACCAAAATCCTTTAAGTGTCATTTTGTTACAAAAAGGGACCACTTCGGGTGACATGGTAGGGAACAAAAAGAATGTGAGAAAATCCTCACCAATAGAGGGAAATGAGTCACCATAAATACATTAGGAGAGATCCTTACTATATATTCTCTTATTTGTACTATAAATATCATGTACCTTAGAAGGTTAATATTAAACAATAGTGAGTAGAAATTTTGTACTTGAGATCATCTTGTATTCATACTTAGTACAATACACAATTGCCCAACCTATTACCATCATCTTGTTGAGTTTTACTAACTCAGAAAATTTTTATTATAACTATGTATCAGTATTAAAACTATAATAAAAATAAATAAAATAAAAATGTTCATGGTATAGTTCAGGTGGATTCGATCGGCTTTAATGAAAATTATGGGTTAAATGGCTATATATAATTTTGAGAAAAGATATACTAACCCAGTTGTGTTGGTCGAACATGCTAAACCAATTGATTTGACGTTTTGAAAAGGATGCAACAGTAATTTATCGGAAACCCATATTCTTTACTTGCCGGATTAATCGTATTCTATATCTGAGCAATGAATCTATTTGAAAGGGTTGTTGCATAAGATGCGTATATCGCCCACTAGAGCGCCCATGGATTTCACTATTTTATCTCATGCCTTTCTTCATTTATGGTTCGATATTCTTGGGGCATAACAAGAATTTTTATTCGCAAGTAACGTCAGAGGTTTCTTCAACCATTATAGAAACTTCAGGTTGTTCCTTTGTATTAGAATTATGGCAAATGCTATATACCGAAAAAGAGTTAACGTGGACATATCAGTTGGATTCGTTTCACGAAAAGCAAAAATGAGAAAACAAATCCTCCGTTTCACTAAGATTTCAAACATCAGCCCCAAATTATGTGATAATTAAACCAACTCGCAAAAAACATCAGAACTGCAAAAGTATAGAACATTGTTTCTGCAAAATATTGAACCACTTTCTTTATCTAGATTATTAAAACGATAAACGACAGCTCATAAATACAGTACATAATATTCTTCAAATGGAAGAACCAAATCGTTTCATGTTCCATATTATCGCCCATCGTCCAAACCTGATTTTCCAAACCATAAACCGAACAATATAAACTCCAATCCGATTAACCGTCAAATTCCGTTCAACTTAACTTATAATTACAATTCAATCAAAATTTCAACAAAATGTATTAAGACACATGATTAATGCAATTAAAGTTTCAAAAACAAGTCTCAAAAGCCCCCTTTTATCACTCAAAGCCAACGTGTTTAGAAAGCAACACACATAACATACACACCAGTAGTACAACCACACCACCGTGAGCAATACAGAAACTCCGACGACCACCGCTGACCGCCTGTTTCCGACACCGGCGTACGTAATTGCACCTTAATTTCACTTCCTCATTCTTTTCCCTATCGAAACTGCTCTAGTCAAACCTAGGGCACACAATTGTTAATCATAATATTATACCTCTAATTGCACAATGCAAGTTATCAATTGGGTGTTTGATGAATGTAATTAGTGGGTTTGTGTAATCCGTACGGATAATGTGAGGGTTTTAAGCACCAATTTTGTACTGGATCACTGCTTTTAGTAGGATCATAATTTGATTGATTATTGTTTGTTATTATTAAGTTCGATCACTCCGATTGAGCTTATTCTTTGATTCCAATTCTGGGTTTTTTCAGCGACCCGGAACCGGTTCCGAATTGGGTTTTTATCGGGTTGGGTTTTCCGGGTGGAGGTGGAACCGGTTCAAAAGCTTCTTCTTTAATTCGTTAATTCGAATTTCGGGTTTTTTCAGGGATTGGGAACCGGGTTCGAATTGGGTTTTCTGGGTTTTTATCTGGTTGGGTTTTCCGGGTTGAGGTGGAAATGGTTCAAAAGCTTATTCTTTTATTCCAATTCCGGTTTTTTTCAGGGACAGGAACCGGGTACGAATCGGGTTTTTATCGGGTTGGGTTTTGGGGTTGAGGTGGAACCGGTTCAAGTGGGTCCGGGTACGGTTTCTCTGAGAAACTGAAACCTGATTCGTACCCGCGCGTCTGGTTTTATGCGACCTCTGTCTTGAATTATGCGATGTAAGGGTAACTCGTCATTTTGTCGTTTAATGAATAGAATTGGTAGGTTTTTGGAATCCGTACGGATAATGTGATGGTTTTAAGTAGCAGTTTTACACTTTTCAGTGGATTGCGGAATCACGGGATTTAGTAGGATCATAACATGATTCATGTTTATTTATTATAAAGTTTGATAACTTCATTTAAGCGTTTTTTTTATAGGTAATTGATTCAGAATAAGGTATTATGCTTCTACAATTTACGAGTGTGATACTAGAGGTGTGTTGATTGATGGCTGGAAATGCAACATTTGAATCTACTTCAGCTAATTCATCTGAGATAGTGTTTTCGGGAACTTATCTGAATGGACAAAGGGGGGCTAGTTTGGATCGGTCTGAGAGCCGAATGCTTGGTTCAGGGTTTGCTTTGCCACCGCCACCGCCACGTGGCGGAAGTGGCTCATTGGTGGCAGCAGATGAAATCCATACATTGTCACAGAGTATATCACTTGAGCCGATTGCGTTGCGAAATCAAATTGCTTGGCATGATGAGTTAATGAGGGTTTTGGGGGTTTCTATTGGAATCACACCAGAAGAGAATTCTTCCAGAGCGGCTGCTAGTTATGTGAAGCCTGTGTCTCCGATGGCAGATTTGAAGGATCTAAAGCGTTTTAGATTGAGCGTTGAGGATACATGTCTCAAAGCTAGGTACTTTATATATATATATATATATATATATTTAGTGTATTGTATATGCTACGTTTATTTTTGGTATAAATATTAGGGTAGGTGGATGTTTACAACTGTATTTCTTGTTGACATCTTTCAAGATGGTCGATGAATTAATAAATGAACTATATAAAATTGCTATCTAAAATTTGAATGTGTTTTAGATACACTTGGTCATTAGTTAATGTTTGATGCTTTGCTATTTTTAATAGGGTCAGAGCAAATAAGATGGATGAACGCTTGCGTAAATTGGATAAATATTGTGAAGATTTAACCTCCAAGAAACAAAAGAGGAATGAGTTAATGAGTGTTTCTCGAGCAAATGCTTTGAACATGAAGACAGGTACCCAAATTTACGGTCTGAATCAAAGAGTAGAAGATCGACCTAAGAGCATTCTTCTCAACAAGCGTGTTCGAACTTCGGTGGCTGAATCTCGGGTTTGTCCTTAAACTAATTTTGTAACTTGATGTTATTGTTATTTCTGAAGCATTTAGTAACAAATAATATTGCGAACTCATTATTTGTTGTTGTTTTTTGACTTCATTGCAGGCAAAAGATGGAAACTTGCTCGAGGATAATGTTGGAGAATCTGATTTGTTTGAAAAGATCCGTAGGATGGCTGCAGGCGGTGACGGGTGGGATAAAAAAGGCAAAAGAAAACGATCAATAAGCACGGTTTCTACAAGAGCTATTGAAGATGATGGCGTGCCTAAAAGAGCTGTACAAAACAAGGTGGTTGTTGATAATGGTTCACAACCACGTGATGCTCACATCTTTAGGTACGTTATCTTTTATTTAATTATTGTGTTTAAGAAATGCAATACAAACATGCTGTCAAATGTCAACCAAGACCGCACGAATGTTTGGTTTTGTCAAGATTAATGTTTGTATATGGTATTTATCCATAAATGCAAATAGTGTTTTAAGGTTTATTGTAATTATGGCCCATGGCCCATATGTAAACTACTAGGGCTTTTCATAATTTCAGGTTAAATAGTCACGATGACTCGCTAAACAGCCGCAAACGTTCAATGCCGCTAGGTTCATCTTCTCCTTCTATGGCGGCTCAATGGGGTGGTCAGAGACCTCAGAAAATGGCCCGAGCCAGAAGACCATTTCTGGTGTCTGTTGCCTCAAATCAGGATGAGAAACGGTTATCTTTTGAAAGCTGTTCACCTCCTGATGCTGGTGCTCGATTCACCTCTAACAGGACCAACAGTTCACCTGGTTCCAAGATTGCAACCGGTGGTCCTAAGAAGTTGATGGTTAAGATTGATAGTGTTCAATCCTCACCAAAGCTATCTGAAAGTCATGAATCTGTTGGTGGTCAAAGCCGATTGACCAACAAAGAAATTGAATCTCGTGAAACGAATGCAATTCAAAGTCGTAAGGCGGGCTGTAGGAAGAACGGAAGGTATGAAACATTTTAATGATAAGAAGTATATTTTCCCCTTTTGGTATGCTTTAGCTAGTAATTATAATTTCATATTATATGTTCTTTGCAGTAAGCCCGGTCGTAGATTGAAAAAGCTTTCAGACCGCAAGGGGTATTCACGTAATTCTCCTTTGCAGAGTGTTAGCTCTCCTGATTGTCCAGGTACATTTTTCATTTAATTTAAATTATTTACGATATTACATTTCTATTTCATTTTTGCTGATAATTATGTTGTTCTAGGGGCATCTGATGATGACCGAGAAGAAATGTTAGCAGCTGCAAATCATGCCCGTACTGCAAATTGTAAGTATATATCTTTTTGTTTGTTCTTCAGTTTCTATTAATACATCGATATATATTTTTATTAATATAGTTATTATTTGCTTGTGTCTTTAGATCTAGCATGTTCAAATCCATTCTGGAAGAAAATGGAACCGGTGTTTGCGCATATCGATCCTGAAGACAAATCCTTTTTATCCCGGCAGGTTGAACTCTATTTAACCATATGTTTATTATCTATATATAGTATATACATATGAAAATTTTATTGTTTTTATTCTAACCGTTGTTTTTTGAACCAGGTGGCTTCTACTTCTGATCCACTTCTTTCTGAAAACGAATCTTGTTCGGGGAAACGTGACGTGGATAAACCATCTAACGAGTCCATATCATTGTACCAAAGATTAATATCAGCACTCATAGTAGATGACGGAAATATTCCTGAAGAAGAAGAAGATGCAAGAAATATGCAATATTCGAACATGTGTGTTCCAACATATGATACACATAACCTTAGTGATTCTTCATATGAGAACACGAATCTAGATGGCAGACTTCTACTGGAGCTTAATAGCATAGGCTTATTATGTCCGCCTATGCTGGTAGGCCATTAAAACTACTCTTTTGATGTAGCAGTTTCTAGAATATTCTTTATTTAACCACTCATGTGTTGTTTTTCTCTATGACAGCCTGTCTTGGTAGACAACGAAAATGAAACGCTTCAGGATGAAATTAATAAACTGAACACAAGACTTTGTCAACAGGTTATTTAATGGAAGCTTTAATTCAACATTATGTTTGGTTACATCTGTATCTAGTGTTAATATCAGCTTTTTTTTTTCTTTTTTTTGTTTGTATTATAGGAGGTTAAAAAGAAGGCATACTTGGAGAAAATAAGTAATAATATTGATAGCAATTCTAGAGTGCGGTAAAACATCCATACCCAACGCCTTTTTGCTTCCATTTTGATTTTTGGTTTTTACAAATATAAATATTATGTGGTTGTCGTATGCAGAGACCTTGAAACACTTGCAATGGATAGATTGGTTGAACAAGCATACAGAAAACTTTTGGTGAGTTCTTGTACTTGTAACTTTAGTGTGCGCGTACTATGGGTTGGTTTTGGCTCAAGCCGATCAAAAACCGAAAATTTGGTTTGGGGTTTGAAAGTTTTGTTTTTGGTTATCTCAATGGGTTTGGTTCGCTTTCGGTTTTTTTGGTTTTACCATTTTGGGCTAAAAAGTGCCTAAAATAATGAGTTTGGGTCTAATTTTTTTTTTGTTAATGATTGTTTGACTGACTGATACACATTTGGATCTAAACTCTAAAAGTTTTTGGGCTACACCATTTATTAATTTCTTATAAATTACTTAAGATCAGTTTTATCAGTTTGGTTTTTTTGGTTTTACCATTTGGGCTTGAAATTTATCGGCTGAAAAAAAGGCCTAAAATAATGATTTTGCTTAATTATTTTATTTATTTATGATTAATTGATCGTTACACATTTGGATCTAACATTTTTGGGCTACACTATTACTTAGTTTCTTATAAATTAGTTAAAATCGGTTTTTTGGTTCGGTTATTTCGGTTACTGTTCGGTTATTTTTGCCCTCAGCTCAAGTTTGACTTATTTTTGTATATAATTACTTACCAGTCTACTAGAAGAAGCTCGAGATCCGGAATTCAAAAGGTGCCAAAACAAGCCGCTTTGGCTTTTGGAAAGAGAACTCTCGCCAGGTGTCATAAATTTGAAAATTTGGGTACAAGTTGCTTCAGTGAGCCTCCGTTTCACGATATCCTTTCCGCTCCAGTTGCCCGCACAAATCCCGTATTGGGTACAGTACACCTTTTGATCTTATTATTATTATTATTTATTATTATTATTATTATTATTATTATTATTATTGTTAAAACTTAAATTGTCCTCAGATGAAGCTTTGCCTAAAACCGGGCCGTCATCAACCCGAGGCAGAAAGAAAGAAGTATCGCTCGATGACATCAGCACCAACAAACGACAAAAAACAAAACCCAGACAAAAAGCAGGTCAACCACCAACACCCAGAAACAAACCCGACAATAAACAAACGGGGACCACACATCCGACAGGCCCTAAATGGCAAACATCCTCAAACAAGAACAACAATGATTTGATTAGTGATTTAGACCCGTTGGATGAAATTGGGGTCGGTACCGATCTCGGGGTTCCTCAGGATCTCAATTCTTTTCTCAACTTTGATGATCAAGATACCGAGGTGGATTTTGCAGCGGGACTTGATATACCGATGGATGATCTTACAGAATTGTTTTGATTTTGGTCGACGACTAAGTGTACATTCGTGTCGGGCGGCGTTGGGAGTAATAAGTTTGTAACGTTGTTTACAGAAGATAGTAAATGGTATATTTATTATACAAGAGAGAAGAAAGATATGGTATATTATTATTATTATAGGGAAAGTTGCTTGTAGGTGATATCATTGAATTATTAGCTTTTTGTAACCTGAAGGTTTTTATTTTTATATTTAACTGCTTCTTTTGATATGCACTTGAAATATGAGTTTATTAGTTGATAAATATAGTTACTATTTGGATTAAAACAGTTTGTGTTTTTCATACTAGGTACTATGATTAATGGTCAGTCAATTGTAGTTTAGACTCTTTATTTGTAATAATAAAAATGGTCAATTTTATGTTGTATGATTTTGGTCCTTTAGTTTTGGAAATTATCAACATGATGCCTGTTGGATGTTTATAAACCGTTGAAACTGACTAAACCTTTGAAATGAAGCTAGTCGGCTGGTTTGAGATCTAAATGATTTTGTTCATGATTCGGTTTTCTTTGTCAGTTTAACAGTTCGGATTAGTTTGAAACATGGAACCCAGGCAGTGTAAGCCGAGCAGGTCGTTTAACTTGTATTATTTATAATTTTCTTTTTAAAGAGGTATTAATAAAGACTAATGACTTTTGAGAGAAAAACTAGAAAAAACTAGTTCAATTCGTTAAACAGTCAAAACTGAACTTTTAAACCGTCAACTGAACGGCTCATGCAACTCACCTGATTTGGTTTGACGTTATACACCCTTACAAATGAATCAGAACGCTACCGCCTTCTGATATTTTGCTAAGATAGAAATGGAAAACGAGCATTTTACATCAACTTATCAGACAAATTTAACGTTCATCAGTCGGTTTCAAGGTCCAACCGCGCTAATGTTGGCAAAAAACGGCAGTTTAGATCAAAACCACAAAACATACATAAAAAGTGCAACAAAAGGTAACATAAAAATATATGGTTAAATGGCTATTTCACAAACTACTGCTAATCACTAAATCACCACTGTAACTGTCATGTACAACAAGTTCCCATCCACCACAAAATCACCAAATCCATTAAAAAACATATCCTTTTTCGTTTATAAACACAACTTGGAAAAGAGGCTTCACAAGCCAGCATCCCCAAACAAACGCTTCTACGCCCTTCTGCTGACATGGCAGGTTACAAAAACATGTTCTCTATCCCAAAGCCCGAACATTAAGGTACACAGTCACCATCTTTCAAGATGAAATTGGTTCATAAGGGTATGACAACCAAGGATGTTTTAAGGCTTCTGCAGCTGACGGACGTTTCTTCGGGTTGATTTCAAGCAGATGAGTCACAAATTCGATGAACCCTTGATCACCCATTGGTAACCGGTGCCTTAGTGATGTCTTTTTTGGGACCAAACATTCCAATCTGTTTGTATCCTAAACACATAGTAACATGCACCAATTATCATATATGCATATACTAAATTAAACAACAAATAATAGACGAAAAGAGTAACTGTAGTACCTGATTACGCTCATAAAGCACGTGATTTTTGGTAAAATATTTAAGCGTATCACGTCCTTTAGCAAGCATATCTTGGTCAATTGGAGATATTATTCCAATCACCCGAGCAAGCAAAGTAGCCGGTGAATCATTCTGGAAAAGAACCTACAACAAAAACACAAAATATTACGTTTAACACAACATAAATTCTAATTACAATTCAAGTCCTGAAATGTTTCAGATACTTACATTTCCGGTACAAAGTTCAGCCAAAATGCAGCCGAGTGACCAAATATCAATCTTTTTGTCATACGGAAGTCCTAAAATAACCTCGGGTGCACGGTATGACCGTGACTGGACATAAGAACAAAGATGGTCGGTTTCAAAACAGCTGGATCCAAGGTCAATAACTTTGATTTCACATCGACTGTAACTTTTGACCAAAATGTTTTCGGGCTTTAGATCACAATGTATGAGCCCGAGACTGTGCAGAAACTGAAGTGCTTCCAAACACTGGATCGTTATTGACTGCACACACAAATATGGGCCGATTAGGATTATGTTTTTATCTCTAGCAGGTCAATGACTGATACTGGTCAAACAGGTTGAAAGTCTACTTCTAATGCATAAGTCATAACACCTCCTAAACCATCTTATTCCTAAAATTGGATTATTTTGGAATACTAAATATTTAGTAAAAATTTGGACACAATAAAAGGTCAGCTTAAAAGATAATTGGTCAAACGGGTTGAAAGTTGTCAATATGCAGGTCCGTAAACAAACCGATTGCGCACAAACGAAACATGTTCGTGTTAATTCGTTTAACTTTAAAAGAACAAACAATCGAACACGAACAATTAACTGAATGGGGATTTCTTGTTCGTGTTCTTTCGCTAATAATATAAACAAAGGGTTCACAAACACATTTGAAACGAACATCAAATGTTCACAAACAAAAAAGTTCTGATTATGCCCTTTTGTTTCACATATAAAATTTAAATGAATATAAGCGAACTTCCAGCCGAAGAGTTCACGAACGGTTCAGTGAACCGTTCGATTCATTTACAGGCCAATCCAAATGTATTTCTAATGCATAAAACCTCCCAAATCATCTTATTCAAAAATAAAATTACCAGCGATATAACTAATTATTTAAAAGATAAAAATTTCTTGAAAAAGTATATGTTTTGGGTCACCCCGGCCCAACCTGACCCAAAAAGTACCCATGTTAACCGGTCAGCTAAACTGCTCAACTGCTCATTTTGATATATATTATATATATAAAGTATAAACACAACAAACCTGCAATCTTGGCATTGTGAAATAAACCTCCCCACCAGATTCTCTGTTGAACTTTTGGAATTCATATAAGTTTGCTTTAAGAAGTTCACATACTATTAACAAATGTTCCTGAAAATACATTAGATATAAAATTTATTAAACCAAGAATTATACTGAAACAATATAAGTCAACAACAATTCTATCCATCACTTACTCGGTAATAAAAGTAATCATAGAGTCTGAGAAGATGGTACTTATCACCAGGATCGTGCTTGTTGACAAATTTCAAAAGCTTTATTTCATCAAGACTTTGGTCAAAAAAGTCTTTATTATTTTTAATAATTTTCACACACACATCCATGCCCGTATGAAGATCGTGAGCTTGAATAGCTTTGCTAAATGCAGCGGATCCAAGATACTCAGATACATGATAACGACCCGCGATCACCGAATTTAGCACGACATGAAAATTCTTGTCTTCCTCAAACCCAGTTCTGAATCAGAATAAAGACACAATTTTTTTATTGAAATAAACTCAAATCATTATGAAAAATCACTTTTTTTTTCAAATTACAAGCATACCTGTTTTTTCTGTGCACGATTTTAAGATTAAATGTCTCGTACTCTTCTTCCTGGGCCTTTATTTGTTTCACTTGCTCTTGAACAGCAACTACTTCTTCATCTTCCAATAATGCCCCTGGATCTTCTTCTTCAATTGGATCAGCAACTTTTACTTCTTCCTCTTTATGGGCTTGTTTTGAAAGCCCGTGACTTGAAACCATTGTGAGCCTGAAAGCTTCTGAACCTGCAATATCAGTTTCATCTTCTTCTCCTTCCTTTGAACTTTTACCAGTTGAAGAATCATTACTTTTGTCGTTATGTGACTTCGACTTTGACTGCAATGGTTTGTTTCCCTGCCCGTCTCTTGGTGGAGGAAAAGAAACTCCACCATCATTAACATTTTTAGATTTATTAGAATCAGATGTGACGTTTTTCTTTTTCTCACTTTTGACATCATGACTGCCAAAATCAGCACCATCACTATTGATTCCCACACCGATTGACCTAACCGCACCGTGTTGACCATCATCCATATTAAGCTCGGGTAAGCGGGCCCCACCCTCGTTTCCCATTTTGGGTTTGGTAAACATATCAAGCTCATTTGTTGGCGGGACAAAGCCCTGCCACATGGGATCACCACTCATTAAACTCAACTCTTCTTCATCCATTAAGTCGCCATCATACTGAACAATCATATTACGTTCATCAGAGTTCATGATTGGACCGATACTTTTCAAAAAGTATTGGTCATTAGAAACGCATGAATCTTCTTCTTCTGCAAATGTTTGATTATCATCTTCGGTTTTGTTTGGAATTGTAGCTTTTTCATTATCACTCGGGTAATCGATTTCGTGAGCTAGAAACCATGACTCGTCTTCGATTGGCTGTCTAATGTATCCAACATCATCATCATCATCATATTCATCAGAATCCCAATATTCATGAGGGTAATCCATAGCCCCACTTAAACCATCCCCTATAGTTGCAAAACCAGATACAAGATCAGAAGTGTCTTCTGTTATCCCTTGGCTAATCGACCGCCAACTACCTCCTATAGGCCGTTTTAAACCTAATACAGAAAGATAAAAACAAACATAAGATGTCAACTAGTTTCAGTTAAGATAAACAAAGTATGTAATAAATTAATAATAACGTACCTGAAGATGTTATTTCCTGATCAATAGGAACATCTAGAAACGATCCAAAATGATAAGCATTGTCAGCATCAAGATTCTGACCCGGTCCAGGCCCATCGCATTCATGCTTCTCATCCCAAGTCAAACTTGACAGTTTTTCAGTTGACTTAAGTTTGACAGGTGGCAATCTCGGTAATTCCTCTTTCAGATTCTCAGAAACAATTGTAAGCTCATTGTTCCCTTGATGTTTACCGAAGTACAAAGCTCTCAAAACCTCATTCTCTTGTTCTTTAATAGCTGCCCTAATATTATCGGTTTTTCGCTTTCCGACTTCTTTCTCACTAACACGAGTTGTATTACTATTGGTATTATTATTACTACCACTAATACTATGCTTATTAATGTTATCGTTATTGTTATTATTACAACTGGTTGATACATCTCCTTCAGGGAAAGGGAATACTGTTTTAACAGAACCAAACTCATAATTCCTTGACCACGGGTTTTCCACAAAATCATCTTTTGACACGTGTTCAATATTTGGTACCGAATTCACCCTACTATTACTCACGGGCCCATGAAATGACACTCTTGTTTCTTCTCCCACTTTCCTATTAACTCTTTCCGTATCATGAATCTTTGATTGAGATGAAACTTGATATTCTTTCACATTTTCCGTTTTGATATTATTATCATCATTATCACTAGGATCAGCCGACCCGTTACCTGGATCAAATCTCCATGTATACAAATCAAGCAGATTGTCTTCTGAACCATTAGAGAACATAAAACTTTTACTTTTTGCTCCAATCGGCTCACTGTTATGTTCTCCATCAAAGGAAGTGATTTCCCATTTACTATCGGGCCCGTTCGTCTCACATTCTACTTCTTTCACAATATGTTTCTCCTTTGAAACTTCACCACCTGTTAAAGAAGCCTTTCTTTGGCTTCCCAAATCTTTATCTTTAAGGCTAAGATCTTGCATTAAACCGTTCAAATCAGGCCTCTTGTCAATTTCACTTCTCAATGCTGCTTCAGCCCGAGCAAAGTTATTCCTTTTTAGGAATTCAAGAATGGCATCGGCCCCTGAGTCTGCCATCTTTGAACTGCAATAAAGATGCAATAATAAATTAATTCATATCCAAGTATACAAACACTAAAAACTTCAATAATGGTGCATAATAATCTGTAAGTTTTTAACTTAATCAGGATGATTTCAAGCTCAAATCTGTGCAGTTAATGCGGTAAAAAATCACATATCAGTCAAGGACTGATATTTAGATATCGGTTATTGTGGTGGGATATCGGTGATAATAATATCACGCAGAATTTATAAAAATGTAAACATATATAATATTAAGAGTAATATCAGAAGTCAAAACTCATGCCTTGGTAAGCCATGAAATCTTCCTCTGAGTTTACATCAAGATTATATATGTTTACTATTAGATCAAGATTATATGTTTACATTTTTTATTACATCAAGATTATCGTAAACATCAAAAACCAAGGCATGAGTTTCCACGTTTCAAATATTACATATGTTTAATATTTGACACGCGATCCAACCGTAAGCCATGAAAGTTATCATAGTATAAATAAATAAACAAATAAGAGTAAGGAAAGAAGAAAGAAAGTGTACCTAAACCCTCATATATTCGGTGACGAATCGTAGATTTCGGGTACGGATCTTCTTATTATGGGTTGTAACCCTAATTATTATTAATAAAGGTCAATTGGGTATATAAGAATGGGCAATTGAATTGAGAAATGGGTTACTTATGATTGATTATTTGAATGGCGAAGAAGAAGCAGCCCTAAAGAGAGAGTGTTCAAGACAGCAGCAGTTGTTAGTTGTTACTCTGTTATTATGTTCTGGGTATATTCCCCCACGCTTCATGAGGATAATTTTCAACTTACCTCATTTAACTATAACTTTAACTAGGTGTCAATCCACCGTGCTGCGCAGCGACGGACACGAATTTGGTTGTTATCAGTTAGATTTGTACTGGTACAGACGTTAAACATAAAAACACAAATTACTAAACACTAAGAATAGCAGTGACTCGTATGAGATAAAATGCAAAAAAACATATTTAAAACAATGTTTGTCGGTTAGTAAAACACGGTCGTTGCAGCGGCGAGTCGACGCGAATTTGGTCAGTATCGGCTATATTTGTTACGATTTAGAACCAAGCCCAAAAAATAGTTCCATCAAGTTAACATATTTAAAACAAAAACTGGGGCGTTACGGCGACAAGTCGACGCAAACTCGATTGGTATCTATTAGGTTCATTAAGGGTACGAGGACCAAACCTAATATATAAGTTTGTTTGATTATTGTATTATATTTAAAAAAACGTACACGTAAAAAAAAGAAGCTAATAATAAAACTAATACAATAACTATCAAAAAGAAAAGTAAGTTGTTAACTTGGAGACTTGATCTAGGACAAAAAAGAGTGATTGTGAGAGTTGGCAAAGATAACTAAAGCCATTGAACAAAATGGGCACATTGCATAATCGTTGGAAATAATTCGATAAAAGACCAAAACAATAGGTTTAAAAATCTTTTGTGACATCAATATTTGCTTTTTATCTATATATAATGGTATCGGGTGTGTACGGTTCGATTTGGATCGTTTTGAACTAAAACCATACCAAAAGCTAAAACTTTGGTTTTTGTATTTTTAAAAAACCGTTATGTTTCGGTTAGGTTTGGTTTAGTTTTAGTGTTATCATTTGAGGTTGAAAATTTTAGGGCCCGAATAAATTTTTTGATCTAAAATAATGAGTTTGAGTCTAAATCATTTTGTTAGTTAACAGGTAATTGATTATTAGATTAGGATCATGTAAGAGTTATTTTGAAATTGAAAACTTAGAGAATCATTTTGGACTACGAAAGAACTCCTTTTAAAAAAAACAAAAAAATATATATTAAACAAAAAGTAAACACGAAAATAAAAAAAAGTAAAAAAACAAAAAAAATTATTCACTAATCCCATTTTCATTATAAAAAATTTTAAAATATCGGTTTAGCAAAATTATACATATATGTATAATACTTATTTTTTTAAATTTTATATATGTAAAATTAAGATAAATGATAATGTACATATGTGTACGTTATTTAAATCGAGATTAAATAAAAATATACATATGTGTATAATTAGATTTTTTTATGAAACCGGGTTGAAATATAAAAATTTTGCGTTTTTTACTTTTTAGAAATATACAGATGTACATTACAATTCTTTTTAATATTTTTTAAGTGCTTTTTTTTCAAAAAGATTCTCAAAGTTCTCAATTACAAAATGTTTTCTTAGGATTCTCACTCATTGATTATTATTATACATTGAGGTTAATGTATTTGAGTTATATATAAAGTTACTTAGAATTAAAAATGGAAATCTATAAATTTGATTCAGGTCTTTCGGTTTTTGTTACATTCAAAACTAAAACCAAACAATAAGTTTGTTTTTATAAAAACATAAGTTAAATCGTTGGTTATTGTTCCATTTCATGCACGTCTCAAGACTATATATTTTTCTATTTTATTTTATAAGATAATTTAATTTTTAAGCTACTGAAGCGCTAGTATTTATTGAAAAACACATAATGTGGTTTATTTGGCTAGAATTGATTCAAGAGTAAAGTTAAAATACAAATTGAGACAAAATGAGAAGTGCAAAATATCACATCCCGATCAAAGGCGGCGGAACATGCCGGGGTGCAACGTGATTGGACAAATACACAAGACACTATTTAAAGTGACAATATTTATTTAACTCATTTTATTTTAACAAATCAATAAACAACACATCTCGTCCACATAAAACAAGTTGAATACAAGTAGCAACTATATTGTTCGTTTTACTAATATCCTAATAGTCTTGGTAACGTTTTCGTCAAGTCCTCGAGTCAACAAAAGTCAAACTTGTAACATTTCATAAAATAAAGTTTATCAACACAAAGGTTGGTGAGCAATTCATAAGTTTGAGCATATAAGTATATAGTAATAAAAAGCCACAAAACTTGTATACAAAACAATAAATAAAAGCAACAACTTGGATAAAATAGTTATCGCTAAACAAGTTAGCGACACCTAGCTATAAGGGGATGCCAAATAGTCTAGGATTTTATTGACAATTGCTAAACACATTGGCACCACCTAGCTACAAGGGGTTGCCAAGTAGTCTAGGATTTTATAGTTATCGTTAATTGCATTACGTTAACGACACCTTTCCATGAGGGTTTGCCAAATGGTCTAGGATTTATAGTTCCACCATCCAAAAGAGATAAACACATAAACAAATAAGCATAGAACACCAAATCGAGCAATTATTCAAGTAAGGTATACAATCACGTTTGTGGGTTTAAGATTCAAGTAAATAAAGCATTTAGTTTGATAAGTATGAAATGTCACCCCAAAACGAAAGACGGAAAACGGGGTATGAAAGTACTCACCTCAATTGATGAACCAAGAAATAAATAGATAAATAAATGAAGCTCGAACGGTAAACGAACAGATCCGACTTGAAACGATAAACACCTTAGCTAAAATAAATAATCTAATATATATTAATGAACTTGAAACCATAATGAAACTATATTGGAAACATTGAAAGATGAGGTTCGGTTATAAATCGGACTACCGGTTAATTTGTTAATGATTAGGGACTCGTACTTAATTGGCAATTTAAAAATAAAATAATAATATTTTATTTGAGCTTTTAAATAACTAAACCAATATTAAATAGAAACAGATGGGTTTAAATCAAGAGTTCGGTTTTATAAATATGAATAGATAATAAAGCTTATAATGATGTTATTAATGATAAAGATAGTAATGATAATAATGGCTTTAAAGAATAGGTTATATATATATATATATATATATATATATATATATATATATATATATATAAGATAATAATGTTAATAATAATAACAATAATTATTTTTAATAATACCAATATAATATAATAATTATAACAATAATTATTATTAATAATACTAATATTAATAGTTATAGAATAGAAACCTTGGTATTAATTATAATGTTGTTGATAATAATAATAATAAATATTGATAGTAATAACGATACTATACTCGATGTTGGTTCGATTTCTAAATGAATTTACAAATAAACATAATAATATTATTGTTAATAAATAAATGAGTTAATGGCCATTTTCGTCCCTGTGGTTTGCTACTTTCGCCACTTCAGTCCAAAATTTGTATTTTTGTCAATTTAGTCCTCATAGTTTTAAATATTAGCCAATTACGTCCCATCCGTCTAACGGCATCCAGCTATGCCGTTAGTTTAAGGGTATTTTTGTCTTTCTCCTTTTAATTATGAGTTAATGGTCATCTTAGTCCCTGTGGTTTGATATTTTTGCCAATTCAGTCCAAAGTTTGAAAATTTGTCAATTTAATGTTCAGTTTAATTCAGTATTTTTATTTTTTATTTTATTTTTGTTTATAACCCCGAAGAGCATAATTCAAGCCCAAAACCATCGAGCAACCTCAAATACTAGTATGCATTTGTTGACAACAGTAATCATACCCCTCTTATAGTTAGTTTATAGACATTTCCTAAAATCTTCTCCATGGTGGAATTCAATGGTAAAGTGGTCAAGGTAATTCCCTGAAACCGAATTATACAGAAAAAACTAAAAATTGTTTTGTTGATTAATGTATAATAGTTGATTACGACCCAGATTTTCGTTATGATATGTTAATCTCTAAACCCTATGCATTCATCAAAGAAACGATTTTTAGTTTTTTCCGTACAAATCGGTTTCACGGAATTGCTTTGACCACTTTACCATTGAATTCCACCATGGGGAAAGTTTAGGAACCGTCTAGAAACTAAATACGAGAGGAGGGGGTATGATTATTGTTGTCGACAGAGTAAATGCAGACCTGTTTTGGGCTTGGATAATGCTCTCTAGGCTTATAAAAAAAACTGACTTAAATTGACAAAATTTCAAACTTTGGACTGAATTGGCAAAAGTATCAAGCCACAGGGACGAAAATGACCAATAACTCAAAATAAAAAGGAGAAAGACAAAAATACCCTTAAACTAACGGCATAGTTGGATGCCGTTAGACGGATAGGACGTAATTGGCTAATGTTTAAAACTATGAGGACTAAATTGACAAAAATACAAATTTTGGACTGAAGTGGCGAAAGTAGCAAACCATAGGGACGAAAATGGTCATTAACTCTAAATAAATGATAGAAATATAATTTTAATAAATAATAATAACATGATCTTTAATAATAATATTAACAAGTTTAATATTTATAATAATAATTATAATAACAATATCATTAACAATAATAATAATAATAATAATAATAATAATAATAAAATCTAGATAATAAATGTAATGTTAATAAAAAAGGTAATACTAACTTGAATAACTTGTTAACAAAAACAAACAAAAGTTGGTCACGGAGGAAATCGAACCCGTGACCTCAAGTTCAACAACTAACGTGCGAACCAACCGAACCAAGATAACAATTTGTTAATTAAACTCACAATTGTTAATTTTTTTACCTATTAGCCGTTCATAGGGTCGTCGGAAAAAGGTTGCCGGAGACGTGCCGGAAAGATGAACCGGAGAGAGAGAGAGAGAGAGGGAGATACGAAGAGAGAGGGAGAGTGCCGAGAGGGAGAGAGAGAGAGAGAGCTGAGGGAGAGAGTTACGGCGGTGAGGCCACGGCGGCCGGAATTCTGGTCGCCGGAAAAACAAAAACCAAGGGGGGACAGGTGTTGCGGGGCTGCCGAAAAAATGTGAGGGAAAAGGAGGTGGCCGGAAAAACGTGAGGGGGGTTATGGGGCCGCAGCTCTTGCTGCCTGAGACACCGAGCGGAGGAAAGGAGAGGGAAGTGGTGGTGTCGGGTTACGGGGGAGTGGGTGGCTGAATTGGAGTCGCCGGAGTCTCGCCGGAAAAAGGGTCCGCCGGAAACCGGCTGGTAGGGGTGGCGGCTGGAGCATGAATGAGATAGGGTTACGGTTTATTTGATTATATAGGTGGTTTATAATGTTACCCTTTGGCCCCTCAAGTTTGATATTTAGTTATAAATAATTTAAACCTTGTATAGCTTAAAGGAAAATCTACTTTAGTCCCTAAAGTTTGTTTAACCAAACTTATAAATTAAAACTTACGATATTTTGACAAACCTCGCACATGCTAGGGTTACATTATCAATGATTTGATAAATTTCCGGTTCGGATTTACAAGCTTAACCACAAATACGAAGTATAATTTATTAAAATAAAACGCGAAAGAAAAATAGAAATCCGAATTTGACGAATGCCACAGTATCCCCAACTTTTTGGAAATTTCGTCTCGAAATTAAAATAAAATAGAAAAATAATTACTAACGAATATTGTCTTTAGTAAAATAATTGCAAGAAAAACTTTTGACAAAAGAATAACGTCAAATCTTTGGATGCTCGAAAAAAACGCCACAAATGATAACATAATAAAGGCACTTATATATAGGAAGTACCAACGGCGTATCCACCATGCTCTTATCATGACTCGCATTCCTACCGTCTTTCCGCTATCATCCTCGGACCTGAGTTATCGCACACAAGTGTACATAATATGGCTTCCATACGGGGATTTCGATAATTAAGTGTGCGCCCATAATTATTTCAATCGTCGTATGGTCCACATGGTTCGTCCCATTATGTGGTTTAAAAGACATATTTATTTTGAAATCTTTAAATAATAGATGTGTAAATAAATTTGTTGAATTTTACCAATATTGACAAAACAGTACTAGCGGTTGAGAATTTCGGGATTGACTTTTTAATAAGTAGGAAAATGGGATACATAAATGAAACAGTTTAAAGTCTTAGAATATAAACCAAGGCGAAAATAACAATTCGGCTTAAATTAAGTAAAGACGATCAAATAAATAAAAAAATTTAGTGAAAACAATATGAAATAAGATTCGAAGTCAGAAGTCATCAAGATAATTACCAAAGTCTATAAATCGAAACACTAAATAAAATTGATAAGATGAAACCCGATAAATAGAAATGAAAAGTCCAATAAATGATCACATAAGGTTGGGATAAACGATTATACAACTAGCAATAACGTCGTACGATGAGTTTCACACGTGAACAAACTTGAGGTTATAAGTAATTAGGATACGATTGCGTGAAATCACGAGAATGAGGTGAGTTTCTTTGGGGTGACGCATACGTGTATCAACATAATTAAAATAGCATTTGATTAACTAAAACAATTGATGAAATGTGATAAAACGTGAATACGACCACTATTGTGAAACCATTTATATAATCATCATTATAATAGCGGTTTCTAATAGCGCCAAAACTTGTAGATAGCCACACATATGCCGTTAATAGATGTGATGAAATGATATAGAATAGTGTATAGAACGTGTTTACATAAATGCTCGAATGTAAATAACATAGTCATGATAATATCGTTTAAAATATAAACGAGATTTTGGCGAAGTTAAGGTTTTGAAAGTATTACACAAATTGTTATTGAATAGTTTGCATTCGGTCACGAAAATCAAAACACAAAAATGAAATCTCATGTGCATAATATTGTCATCGAAACATCTCATCAACTGAAAATAAAATCGCAATAATTGTGAGACTCGAATTTAATGTTGAAATATGTAAATCGCGTAGCGTATAATAGACTAAAACTGAAAATGAGGTCTTAAGTAAAGCCATTTTATTGTTTCTAAGAAATGTACATAATAACAAAGCATCGCGGTAACGCATTGCTAAGGAAAATATTTAAATCATTATTGAATGTAAATCTTGTAACCCAAGTTGTTAAAGGAGTTTGTATACATGAAGTCATTGTGATGAAACTAAATTATATAAAGTGATGATGCTTGCGATAATAAGAAGTAATAGTTTGCATAAATCGTTATTGAGCAAAACTTTGTGTTACAATATGAAATATTTATAAGCGTGTCCCAAAAGATTTGCAAAGCCATGGTCATTGAGTTTATGCAATATGGTAAAAGTTGAAATTAATTACTAAATGAATCCCGCATTCATCATTCAAAATGAAACCTCGTATTTATAAAGTTATTAAGAGATTTATCACCTTAGGTGACGATATTTAAAATCTTGAAATCACGCATATAATCGTTTAATAACCTTTGACAGCAAATCCTCATAATCAAATTTTGTTGTCATGACAATATTACATTTTACAAAGATAATTTATAAAATATGGACATAACATGTAAACCGTTAATCTTGAAAGAGTTTATAATCTTTATAAGTGATTAGTTGAACACATGAGGTTGTTATAAATACACTAGTTGTATGTAGGTATACATACATACATACATATATATAAAGGGTAAATCGAAGCTTGCGTGTGTATGGAGAGGTTTTAGGCTTCGAATGGTGAATGGTTTGGAAATTTGGTGAAGAGTGAGTATGTTTCGGTTGGCTTGGGTAGTTGAGTTTTCTTGAGTTGAATCGATGGGGTTTGTTGAGTTTAAGTCTTTTGAGTGGGTTAGGCTTGGATGATTTGTGTGAGTAGTGGTTGGGCTAATAGGTGAGGTTTGGCTTATTTGAGCTCGGGTTAAGTTGATGGGTTGGATAATTTTGATCTTTACTAGTTTGGGTTAAGATTTAGTTTATACATTATTTTGTAAGGAGTGTTTGGGTTGCTATTTTGATATCAAACTCTATGGTTGGATGAGAACGATGTGGCGATATAGTTTGGTGAATTGACATAGTATGGGTCGAAGGATTTTAAGTCATAGTTGGGTAAGCTTAGGTTTATATATGTTTAAGGCATTTGTGAGTGTGTTTGTCGGTGTCTTTGAAGTATTAGGATAGTGAGTTTGATAAGTTTTTGTGGCGTGGGAGTGTCGGTATTTAAGGCTTTTTGTTAGGTTAATGTTGTACATCTTGGATTTTGCATGGGGTTTAAGTTGGTGAGGATATAACGTTGATGTGTTAGGTTTCGTTCATATTGAGGAGAGATTTTGAGTGCTCGGAAAACTTTTGAAGTTGAATGGTGGTTTGATTTAAGGCGGTAGTTTGAGATGGGATACGGGTGTTTGGGAACTTGTGGTTGCGTTTAGGTAAATTTTGACTAATAGTAGTTATTCAATTGAAAAATCATAACTTATAAATAATGTTTGAAATGTCCATGAAAATTTTGATAATTAAAATTACAAGTTAATATATATATATATATATATATATATATATATATATATATATATATATATTATATATAAATAGAATTTTTGAGATCCGAGAGTGTGAATCACACAGAATTTTTTTATAAAGATTAAAATAAATTTTTTTTTTGCTTATGAGGAAATTTAAAGTACGTAAATTGAATGTTAAAATTTGTTATGAGCTCTCAATATTAAATGTTGAATATCGTTTTTGGGAATTCAAAGTTGCGAAAATGAAATTTTTTTTACCTAGTTCATTAATTAATATCGTGTAACGAAAAATACCATGGTAAGTTAAATGACCGGCATTGTAAATTGAGAAATCATAAGTAAACGATTTTTTTTGGTCTTTAAAGTAAAATTTCTTTGAAGTTTTGCATGAGAGTTTCAAGAAGATTACAAGCTATAAGTTTGTGACTTTATTGAAAGATCATGGCAAAACTATCATAAGAATTTTAAAACGCGGAAAATTGTATCATGGAAATTTTTATTTGTGAAAATTTATAGTGAACCAAAGATTGCATGATGAAAGTTGTTATGAAAATAAATTTGGGTAGCGAATTTTTATTTTTTTTACCACGTGTATTATATAATGTAGTATAATTAAAAATGTCGTGAGAAGTTTAAATAATTAAAATTTTGAAGTGATCGTTCAAAATAAATGGAATTGTTACAAAAATAAAATTTTTATAAGGTTTTTGTACAAGAACTTTAAAGACAATTTAAAGTTTATACAAAAGGAAATTTACTTGAAAAGTTGAGGTGAAATTTATTATAAAACCTTCTTAATATGATGAAATTTATATAATAAGATTTTTCGTTTGTAAATCGTCTTAATGAAAATAAATGGCATAATAAAAATCATTATGAATGGATCAAACTCTATATATACATATATTTATTTATTTTTTTGACTTATAATTAAGAGATTTTAATGAACGAAATTTGCAATAAAAATTCTTTTGAAAGCAAAATGAGAAAATTGGTGTAAAACTTTACCATATATAATCGAGATATAAAAGGATTATTAGCAATAAAAAAATATAACATTTATAAATGAATACTTGTGTTAAGAATTTATAACAAAATAAAGGAAAAATGGTTTAAATTCTTGAAACGTAATAATAATGTTTTAAGATTTAAAGGTGGAAAAATCGTGCATTAACCACCATGACTTTATATTCCGACACTAAAAACCTTTTTACAAAACTACCATGTTGGGGTCTAAACATGTGCACGTACCACCGCATCTTTTTCATGTTTTCGACTCAAATAACGATTGCATCAAATATAATAAATCGGAATACAACGTCATGTCGAAACTCTAATCCACGCACCACCGTGGTTCTATTGTTTCAACACCGAAGTTAGGATGGCGAGCGGAACGCTCGCATTCGACTACTTAAAGTGGTCATCTCATATGAGACAATCTTTAAGGAGATTTGAAACAACGGGATCCAAGTTATGCTCGTGATCCATAAAACACAATAAAAACTAATGTTTTTGCGTTTTAAGGTAAGGATACCTTGGAATACTATGAAAGTGTGTACGTGTATATTTATGATTTGATAAAATAAATAAGTATATAAATAAACAAGTGTATTGAACAATCAAGTGGGGTAAACACGTATAGGCAACATGTATAAGGACCCTAAAGTTAAGACTATACTAGGTCGTGACGTCTAACCACCTATCCTATAATCTTGTGGCTCTGATACCTATCTGTCACATCCCGACCAAAGGCGGCGGAACATGCCGGGGTGCAACGTGATTGGACAAATACACAAGACACTATTTAAAATGACAATATTTATTTAACTCATTTTATTTCAACAAATCAATAAACAACACATCTCGTCCACACAAACAAGTTGAATACAAGTAGCAACTATATTGTTCGTTCTACTAATATCCTAATAGTCTTGGTAACGTTTTCGTCAAGTCCTCGAGTCAACAAAAGTCAAACTTGTAACATTTCATAAAATAAAGTTTATTAACACAAAGGTTGGTGAGCAATTCATAAGTTTGAGCATATAAGTATATAGTAATAAAAAGCCACAAAACTTGTATACAAAACAATAAGTAAAAGCAACAACTTGGATAAAATAGTTATCGCTAAACAAGTTAGCGACACCTAGCTATAAGGGGATGCCAAATAGTCTAGGATTTTATTGACAATTGCTAAACACATTGGCACCACCTAGCTACAAGGGGTTGCCAAGTAGTCTAGGATTTTATAGTTATCATTAGTTGCATTACGTTAACGACACCTTTCCATGAGGGTTTGCCAAATGGTCTACGATTTATAGTTCCACCATCCAAAAGAGATAAACACATAGACAAATAAGCATAGAACACCAAATCGAGAAATTATTCAAGTAAGGTATACAATCACGTTTGTGGGTTTAAGATTCAAGTAAATAAAGCATTTAGTTTGATAAGTATGAAATGTCACCCCAAAACGAAAGATGGAAAACGGGGTATGAAAGTACTCACATCGATTGATGAACCAAGAAATAAATAGATAAATAAATGAAGCTCGAACGGTAAACGAACAGATCCGACTTGAAACGATAAACACCTTAGCTAAAATAAATAATCTAATATATATTAATGAACTTGAAACCATAATGAAACTATATTGGAAACATTGAACGATGACATTCGGTCGGTCCACCGGTTAATTTGTTAATGATTAGGGACTCGTACTTAATTGGCAATTTAAAAATAAAATAATATTATTTTATTTGGGCTTTAAATAACTAAACCAATATTAAATAGAAACAGATGGGCTTAAATCAAGAGTTCGGTTTTATAAATATGAATAGATAATAAAGCTTATAATGATGTTATTAATGATAAAGATAGTAATGATAATAATGGCTTTAAAGAATAGGTGTTATATATATATATATATATATATATATAAGATAATGATGTTAATAATAATAACAATAATTATTTTTAATAATACCAATATAGTATAATAATTATAACAATAATTATTATTAATAATACTAATATTAATAGTTGTAGAATAGAAACCTTGGTATTAATTATAATGTTGTTGATAAAAATGATAATAATAATAATAAATAATATTGATAGTAATAAGGATACCATACTCGATGTTGGTTCTATTTCTAAATGAATTCACAAATAAACATAATAATATTATTGTTAATAAATAAATGATAGAAATATAATTTTAATAAATAATAATAATATGATCTTTAATAATAATATTAACAACTTTAATATTTATAATAATAGTTATAATAACAATAACATTAACAATAATAATAATACTAATAATAATAATAATAATAAAATCTAGATAATAAATATAATGTTAATAAAAATGGTAATACTAATTTGAATAACTTGTTAACAAAAACAAACCAAAGTTGGTCACGGAGGAAATCGAACCCGTGACCTCAAGTTCAACAACTAACGTGCGAACCAACCGAACCAAGATAACGAT
Source organism: Bidens hawaiensis (assembly GCF_021521415.1). Lineage (NCBI taxonomy): Eukaryota > Viridiplantae > Streptophyta > Magnoliopsida > Asterales > Asteraceae > Bidens > Bidens hawaiensis. Next base: position 120,917 of record NW_027495277.1, read on the forward strand.
TTGTTAATTAAACTCACAATTGTTAATTTTTTTATCTATTAGTCATTCACGGGGTCGTCGGAGAAAGGCTACCGGAGACGTGCCAGAAAGACGAACCGGAGAGATACGAAGAGAGAGAGAGAGACAGAGAGAGATAGAGAGGGAGAGCTGAGGGAGAGAGTTACGGCGGTGAGGCCACGGCGGCCGGAATTCTGGTCGCCGGAAAAATGAAAACCGAGGGGGGAAGGGTGTTGTGGGGCTGCCGAAAAAATGTGAGGGAAAGGAAGGTGGCCGGAAAAACGTGAGGGGGGTTATGGGGCCGCAGCTCCGGCTGCCTGAGACACCGAGCGGAGGAAAGGAGAGGGAAGTGGTGGTGTCGGGTTACGGGGGACTGGGTGGCCGAATTGGAGTCGCCGGAGTCTCGCCGGAAAAAGGGTCCGCTGGAAAACGGCTGGTAGGGGTGGCGGCTGGAGCATGAATGAGATAGGGTTAGGGTTTGTTTGATTATATAGGTGGTTTATAATGTTACCCTTTGGCCCCTCAAGTTTGATATTTAGTTATAAATAATTTAAACCTTGTATAGCTTTAAGGAAAATCTACTTTAGTCCCTAAAGTTTGTTTAACCAAACTTATAAATTAAAACTAACGGTATTTTGACAAACCTCGCACACGCTAGGGTTATATTATCAATGATTTGATAAATTTCTTGTTCAGATTTACAAGCTTAACCACAAATACGAAGTATAATTTATTAAAATAAAACGCGAAAGAAAAATCGAAATCCGAATTTGACGAATGCCACACAAGAAGTATTTGTGACCATACAAAAAAACTCCTTAAAAATAAATTCAAAAAAATAATAAAAAAATTATAAATCAAAATATAAATAAAAAAATTAAAAAAATAAAATGTTTCCGCCATCATTCCCATTCAAAAAAATAAAAAAAATGACGAAAATACATAATGCCGAGATCAAAAAAACAATGACGAAAACGAACAAAAGACACAATAGATCACAAAATATAACAAAATGTCGAACAAAATATATCACAATATTGGGTAATATAACACAATATAAAAAAAATGACACGATGTCAAGGGAAAAAGAGACAATCAATAACGAAACAAACCCAAAACACAATGATAAATAAAAAAACACGACACCTTTTTTCACTCATCATTGTTTTTTTTGGAACGAGAAAGACGGTGGAAACAGTTTTGTGTTTTTACTTTTTTCCTTTTTTTTATTAAATTTTGAGTTATGATTTTTTTTATTATTTTTTTCAATTTTTTAAGGGGTTTTTTTGTGTGGCAACAAATTTTTCTCATACTTCTCAATTTTGTTCTCTTTTGTAGAATAACTTGACCCTTGATTGAAATTCTACATAATCTAAGTTATACAATTGTAGAAAGAAGATGAAATACAATTAAAGTTTTTAAAAGTGCATAACATTTGTAAGGCCCCGAACCCGGTAGCCTTACTTTAGAGTCGGATTTACTCATAAACACAGTTCTTACAAATCAGAGTTCATTAAAACTTTCGCGGAATATAAAAACTTTCATAAAACATTTCATAACAAAACACGTCTTGTCTTAAAACATCATTTTGTCTTTCAAAATTAACGAAACATTAAACTTAAACGTCTTGAGTCTTCCGATGCCAGCCTCTTATTCGGTGCCACGTGTCTCCTCAAACGAGCTGCCTTATCCTACTCACCTGCGTGCATACTAAAAGTCAGCTACGCTGAGTGAGTTCTAGTTAATCACATAATCATACAATACCTTCTTACATTTCATACTTAACCTCTTAACTTTCTTTCATACACACATAATTGCATATACTTTCATTCTTACCTTCATACTTTCTTTACATACATAATCATACGTTTTAAAGAGCCTTTCGCCCTATAACCTCACAGATATTATAAGGGTCTGGTCCCTAACATCACAGATATTATAAGGGTCTGGTCCCTAACATCACAGATATTATAAGGGTCTGGTCCCTAACATCACAGATATTATAAGGGTCTGGTCCCTCTTCGTTACCATACAACCATACATCATACCTCGAGTATTATTAGGGCTCGGTACCCTCTTTCCTCGAATATTAGTAGGGTTCGGTTCCCTAGTTCTCGAATATTAGTAGGGTTCGATTCCCTCTTCGTTACCATACAACCATACATCATACCTCGAGTATTATTAGGGCCCGGTACCCTCTTCGTAACCATACAACCATCTTTTCCTTCTTTTATTAACTTTATCACATTCATACACATAAGCATACATATCATACTTACCTTATACTTAGCGTTACAACCTGACAGTACGTGCAATATCCGAAGATCATTCACGTACCGTCAAGCCATCATTCATACATATCACATTATTCACATAAGGCATACACTTATCTCTTAGGATAAGCGTATTAACAAACATATCGAGTATGCACACAGCCCCGAAAACATAACAAGGAATGGGGCTAGAAACTCACCTGAACACGGTTACGTTCACCGTTAATCGTTATCCCTTTCTTCAGTTGTGCACGGCTGACTGTATAAGTTACACGTGTCAATATTCGCCTGATTTAATCTGGTGGCCTAGTATTAGATTACTTTTACTTATCGTTTTAATTTATTTTCTAAGCGAACTTGACTTTAGGCGAAGTTAAACCTTAGGCGAACTTAGCTTTAGGCGAAGTTAAACCTTAGGCGAACTTAGCTTTAGGTGAAGTTAAACTTTAGGCGAACTTAGCTTTAGGCGAAGTTGTCATCAGGTGAACTTAGCTTGCAGGCGAAGTTCATCAGGCGAACTTAGCTTGCAGGCGAAGTTGTCGGCTGCAGCTACTATTCGTCCTTAATCATCTTCGTTTCTTAACCAAACAACTCGATTTAGGTATCCACGGAATCGTCTGACCAGCGCCTACAAACCCCAACCATCAAATCGGCCTAACATCGATGTTTAAGGGGTGCGATTTATGCATATAGGTTACGGGTTCTTTTATCAATCGATTAACCCATCAAATCTTAACCATTTTCAGTAAGTTTAGCTTTGTAGGATTCGTTTTTACCATACAAACACCGATCTATCATTTCTATACTAATCCAAACCTAAACGAACAAGTTATCGATATAAACGTACCGTAAACGAGTCGAACTATGAACACGAGCTGGTCTTTGATGTTGCTTTGGTTCGTCACGACGATCTAGCACCAACAAGCTCGGGTCCTCGCCTTTGGATCTTGGTTCGGGTTGTGTGTTTTGGAGTGTGTAGAGATTAGGATGGATAAATGGATGGAATGGAAAGGATTGGGGTTTAAGGGGGTATTTATACTCCCTTAAGCCCATGGACCGAATGCCCATATTTCCTTTTTGGTCCATATCTAATCCCATCTAATTATCCTACTAAGTCTTCATATTTTGCTATTATTATTATCGTTCCACTAACTCGCTTATTTCACTCGACAAAATAATATATTAAATATTACTTTAGAAATTTCGGGATGTTACAACATTGTTGAAAGAAAACTTGTTTTGAAACGGGGATTTGTAAGATATGTCTTTTTAACAATTACTAGAAACACATATTGTATGCATGTTAAGATAATGCATACAATGTGAACTAATAGTTAGTTTGATAAACTATTTATTTCTATAATCATCGAAATTGTATGACAAACCTTCCTGTTTCAGACGTACTTTAATGAGAGGAATTGATTTTATTAGGTGTGAGGTTGAGAACCAAAGGTTTAGATTTGACATTTCATCATATACTCTAGCTAAGTAGTGTGTACACTTTATTCACATATGTGAAAGTAAATTCATACGGGAGGATATAAAGGCGAGATATCTCTTGTTCACACATGATGTATAATTTCCTTAGAATGTTACACACAATCTTCCTCTATTTCATGATAATAGTACATCAAACATATTCTTTGGTACTTCATATCTACCTTATGCAAGAGCCATGAATGATAGGCTCATATATGTATTAACCTTTGTATATTTATACTTTTTTTTTACTTTTCATATATACCATGAATCCATGATGCATTCTAAAAATCTTAGAATTTCATCCTAGGTTCTATTCATTGTTTGTTTTTCTTCAAACGTCTTCAAGGGAGCTAATGTCTGCAAGCGCGCAGACATTACCCTTGAAGACTGTTTGTTTTTTTTCTTAAATCAGATCTGAAATTAGCTTCTTCCATCTTAACGTCTTGTTAGCGCGCAGACATTACCCTTGAAGACTGTTTGTTTTTTTTCTTAAATCAGATCTGAAATTAGCTTCTTCCATCTTAACGTCTTGTTCTTGAGTTTTTTAACCAAGGGAAGGGAAGGGATTGAAATTTTTTTTAATTAGGTGTGTTCTTGAGTTTGAAGGAAATTAGAGGAAATGAAAGGATAAATATGTTCTTAAGTTGGATGGAAAGAAAAGGAAAATAACACTTTTACAATTTTATCCTTAGTTGGATGAAGAAGATGAAGAGACTAGTAGGTAATATTGTAACTTGGTTTTTTATCCTTAGTAATCAGCCCATTTTTAGCGGATAATTTATTAGAAAAAAACATCAATTTAATCTATCCTAACTCCTCCTGCTCCTTCTTTTCCATCCTAAAAAAACTCAAGAACATCCATTTTTTTTAACTATCTTTAGTTTTCTTTTCCTTTCCATCCTTTAAAAAACTCAAGAACAGGACGTAAAAGAAAAGCAATGTAACGCTGACTTAAAACATTTTCACAAAAAAACCCACTCTTCTCCCCTTGCAGCCACCCTCTCATCCACTCCTCCCACCACTCAGCCCTTCCTTTTCACCCATCTCCCCCACCACTCCTTCCCCCACGTCGTCATCCTCTACTCCTGCAACCCCTTTTTGCCCAGACCAACCTCGTCCGACCAGTTTTCCGGCCAGTTCTTAGGTCCTCCTCACCATCCGACGACCTCCCTCTTCTCCTCTGACTAAGTACTTCTTTTTTGCTTCTTGATGTAGCTTCTTTTTTGTTTCTTGTTTGTGAGCCCTAATTTGTTAGACCTAATTTTGCTTCTTGATACATATAAAATATTGGTGTAAAAGTTGATGTTAATTTTCATCTTGAATGTTTATATTTTCATTGGTGTATTTATTTCATAGAAGATGATTACATTAATGTTGGATTTGTTGAACATAAGGTTCTTGAATGTTGAACACAAAGTAGATGTTATTGATCATGTTAAATATATTATGTGATTCTTGTTTGTCTTGTATGTTATGTGTGATTTAATTCTAGATGGAAACTAATGATGGTCGACAACAATGGACGGATGAGGCTATTAAATGCTTATTAGAAACATGTCTTGAAGAAATAGGGAGGATAGGTAGAAATGGACAAAGCTTGCGCATGGAATCTTGGGTTATAGTAGGGAAGAAACTCAAGGAACAATTTCACATGGATTTGACTCAAAAGCAAATTAGAAATGCTTTTGATACTATGAAACCAAAATATGTAGGATGGTGTTATTTAAGAAACAAGACTGGAAATCTATACAACCCAGAAACAAATATGTTCACTTTAACGCCTCAGGAATGGGAAGATTTTAACAAGGTGTGTATTTATTTAGTTTTTCAGTATTATGTCATACGTTAAAATGAAATGTATTAATTATAGTTCATATCTGGTGTAGGGTCACCCGAGGGCAATGTCATTAAAAACACGGTCATTGCCTCATCTTGACCTTCACATAGCTGTGTTTGAAGGGCTTAGTGCTACAGGTGGTAATCAATGGACATCTACTCAAACATCTGGCGTTTCATCATCCCTACATGTCCAAGCACTTCAGATACAAGATGGTAGCTTTCGTAATCTAGATGATGATGATGGAAACTCTCATGAACAAAGTTTTCAAAATGGTGATGAAGTTCCTACCAATAATAAGGCTCATACATCTAATGATAATGAAGCTAGGCCCAAAAAAAGGCTAAAACATCTAAGACTACCATTACTCTAGATGATTTGGCTGAAGATATGCAACACGCGCTCAAGCATACGGTGAAAAGCATGGAAGGACCATCAACTGATGAATGCTATGAGAAGTTGAAATTAGTTGGGTTAGATCCTAGAGATCCCTTGTTTTTGGCAGCATTTAACATTTTTGGTCAGTCTATACAAATGAGACAAGCATGGTTGACATTGCCATCGGATCCTGAGGTGTTAAAAGGGTGGATTAAGATGACCGGTATGACATTGGGGATGTTCAAGTAGGGAGGGATATCGGTATTTGTTTTTTTGGTGTGATTCATGTTATGTGATTCGTATTCGTATTATATGAACCGTAATTTGCTTTGTCTTTTAAACAATTATGTAATTTAACACTGTTATGTGTATTGTATTGTATTGGTAGTTTTTGGACAACAATATTATGCAGTTTTTTTGACATAAATTGAAGTTGTTTTGCTGTATTTTTTAGCAGTTTTTGACAGCAAATTGAAGTAGTTATGCGCAGATTTTTTTGACACAAATAGAAGTTGTTTAGCTGCTGTTTTAGCAATTTTTTTGACAACAAATTGAAGCTGTTATGTGCAGATTTTTTAACACAAATTTAAGCTGTTTAGCTGCTGTTTTTGGCAGTTTTGACAGCAAATTGAAGCAGTTTTGTGCAGATTTTTAGACACAAATTGAGGCTGTTTTGTTGCTGTTTTTTTATAGTTTTTTTGATAACAAACGAAGCTGTTTTGCTGCAATTTTTGACAAATAGAAGCTATTCTTGTGCAGTTTTTTGACAGTTATTTTGTTTGTTTTTGACAGATTTGTCATGGATTATAATCAAAAGTTATTGCTCCTTATTGTGATGTTCTTATATCTTCGATACTTTTGGCCGAGAAATCCCAAAAGAAAAAGAGATAACACTTCGGTTATGTGCGGACACCATTTTACTTTAGAGTTGTTGCAAGGAAATGATACACAATGCATTGAACTCCTACGTATGTCATGTGATTCATTTGTTCGACTTTGCACACATTTTAGAGTAAAAGGTTGGTTAAAAGATAACAAACACATCTCCCTTGAAGAAAAAATGGCTATGTTTTTTATGATGCTTGGTCACAATCAACGTTTTTCAGTTATTAAGCGTAAATTTCAACACTCGAAACAGACAATTCATAAGTATTTTCATGAAGTATTGGCAACAATGATGGAATTTGCTAAAGAGATTATAGTACCAACATCTTTTAATCCTAATCCAAATATTTTGGGGCGTAATAAGAGATTACGATGAGTGTTTAAGGTACATTATACAAGTTCTATTGTGATTTCTTTCCATGTATGTTATTAACAATTAAGTTCTATATATGGAGCGATTGGTGCACTTGATGGAACTTTGATACATGCTATCTTCCATGTTCATAAACAACATTTGTACAGAGGAAGAGGAAAAGACGAGTGTTATCAAAATGTTTTGGCCATATGTGACTTTGTATAGAGTAGCACATGATTCTAGAATATTGTCTGAATCTTTAATAAATGCTAATGCACCATTTCCACTTCCTTCTCCGGGTATATACTTATGATCTCAACTTTATTATTTATATTACATATATAGTTTTAAGATGATGCCTGTATTGTCTATTTTAGATAAATATTATCTATGTGATGTTGCGTATGCACACACTCATGGATTTATGGCACCATATCGAAATATGAGGTATTGGCTTGGAGATTTTCGCCGAAATCGTGCATTGACCGACAAAGAAAAATTCAACCACGCACATGCAAAACTTAGAAATGTTATTGAACATTCTTATGGGGTATTAAAGGCATGTTTTCCAATATTAAAGAAAATGTCCTCCTTCTCATTGCTTACACAACGAAATGTTACGATTGCATGTTTTGCGCTTCACAATTTTATACGAAAAGAGGGCTTTAAGTGATGACCTTCTTGATGAATATGATCACCCAAATGTACACCTTCAAGATAGAGATGAACTTGCACAAGATGGTGGTGAAGAAGTAGCTCGACATGGAAGTGCAGCGGACCATGAATTCATGAGTCAACTTCGAGATAAGATAGCACAAGAATTAATGCAAAACAATGTACTTTGAGTTTATTTCACTATGTTTTGTGTTTTTAAACTTGGTTTTATTATTATTTTTTTTATTTAACTTGAATGTTAAATGACTTCTTTCCAGTGAGATAAGTTTGATAGTTACATATTTTCAGTTTATGCAGACTGTATCAACTTATAAAAACAGTCTTATATTTTCAGCTTGCAGAGCTTCAGACTACATCTTCAGTAGCAAACATGAAAACAGATGAAATCCTCTTTATTAGTAATATGTCTTCTTATTCACCCGATAACTTATACGGTTTTCTCAATGGATTCTTCATTCATTCAACCTCTAAATCACAAAGTTAAACAGAGAACCAAATATCTATAAAATAGATATGTTTAAACAACTAACATATAATACTCAACCAATTTATGTTATGTCATAAATTATTTTTTTAAATTTGTTTATAAAATGAACGGGTAAATAAAAAGCTGGTCTGAACTCAATTCATTTAGCTAAACGTGTTTACATGTTCATTCTAAAGTTGATGGTTCAAGAGATAAACATAAAACTTATGATTTCATATTATTTTCGTGTTGCATTTTTGGTGTACAAAATTATATAATCTATGACAGACTACCGTTTCGTGATTGATGCCATTGGATTCTATTTGACAAGATAGTCTCGATGGTATCAAAATGTCACTCATTGAGTATGGCATAACTACAAAATGATTTTCAACAGTTCAATAATTTTTATAAATATTTCATGGGCTTTAAAAAATAAATCAAGCTATCACATGGGTCACTGGTTTAATATTTTTGTTCAATTTAAGTCGCTATTTCCATCATCCATATGATGATGGTTTAATAGAATTTTGTTGTCTATATTTAGTGGTTCAACCTCTCCATGATATGATTTTGTTGTTTGTACATATATTTAGACATAACATCACGTTCAATATTATTATTGTTATAATATAATAATTATTTTTTTATTATAACTTATTTTAAGAAACTGACAATAATATTTTCGTTTGTTCACCTTTTAAAACTTTTGTTTTCAACTTTATTACTTGCATATATTATTCAAAAAGGATGCCTGAACTATAACGTGTTTGTGTTTTATTTGATGGTTTATTTTATTAAGTAAAACTTTTAAAAATGTAACTTTTAATCAATTATGATATATGCCATCTAATCTATCTAACTATCTATATAATTATCTACCATGAAATCCTACGTGTCGTTCTCAGGTTATTCCCCCCATTCTCTAGAGCCACCAGATTGCTTGATTTCTAAATGAAGGTTTCTCATGCATTTGACCTGAATTCATGGGTATGGGTCTCACCAAACCCGGATAGTCATAAAATGGTTTATAACATCTCAATTATCTGTAAAACTCTTTCATAATCAAACAATGATTTTCACGGGTCATGGGTCTCAACAAACCCGGATAACACTTAAACGAGTTATAACATCTCATTTATTAGTGAAATAATTCCTTAATAATTAAAGAATAATTTCCTCTGGTTATGAGTCTTACCAAACCCTAATAGCCCTCAAATGGATTATAAGATCGCATTTATTGGTAAACACTTTCATCATCAAACCCTAATTTAATTTCTCTCTTTTACATGTTCTCCGTTGCTGGACTGTCATCTTTATCGCCGGTTAACTTCCGATACTACCTGTAAGTCCCCCCGGGGCGTCGCCGATCGATACGAGATCCGCACGAGGTCTAGGAGTGCGGAATCCTCCTAGACTCGTTTATGGTGTAGAAGACGAAGAACACGATTACACACATACAAACACACGAACAAACACACGAATGGGATAAACACATCTGCAGATCTTTTATATAATAACCGAAACACATTACATACCAAACACGAAAACAAATGACGGTCGACCCGAGGTGAGCTCTACCTCGGGCCGTCCCACACGACTCTCCCTCTCGGTTTCTCTCTAGACAAATAAACTGATCACAAAACACTCTAACTATCTGGATGCTCACCACCTAAACAAGACACACATATACATATATATAAACTTCGCGGGCTTGGGCTTGGGCCAGTAGGCGAAGTTGTTCTAACTTCGCCTATGGCGAAGTTGTCCTAACTTCGTACATCGTTTCCGCTGATCAGAATTGCATAGCGACGGTCACAAAATGCACCAACACTACCCACCACCGTCAACTACATCAACGTCCTCTTTTTCATCAGACAAATATATGTGTTCATTTTTGTTCATTTAAAAAAATCAACATGCCCGTGTTCGTTTATGTTTGTTCGTTAAAAATCTAAAAAACCTACACATCTTAATTGAAAAACCTAAACGCTAAAAAATATAATAACAAACTAATATATATGTATTAAATTAAAACAAAATTACGTTAAAAAATAAAATAAATCATCATAGAATAGCAAAACGATTAAAAACAAAAACTTAAATAAACCCCCGTAACACGGGAGGATCAAACTAGTTTTTATTATAAAGAGGTAGCTTTTTTTTAAAACATTTTTGTTTTATTAATTTATTATTTGATACTTTTACATTGTCATTTTTTTCTAACGGTTTTTTATTTATCATCCATGAGATTTCACCATTTAAAAAGAAAAAACCTTATCCAACACCTTAATATCATTACTTTTAAGAAATTCTATCTTTCTTAACTTTATTCATAATTTTTTTAATGTTTATCCTTCTAAGTGATTTACTAGTTGCTTAAACTTTTATTAAGAATAGAATCAATTTATTTTATTTGAATTCGTTTATAGCGGTTTAAACAAATAGTAAACCTACTATGAAAAAAATTGTTGATATTTATACCTCAACGACTATTTCCTAAATTCATAAGGACAAAATCAATCAAGGAATAAGGACGGAAATTAGTTTACATATCAAAGATATATAAAAACGTTCAAGCCAATATTTATTCATTACAACAGTCGAACTAACTAAAATGTAAGAGTTGACTAAGGCTTCATGACACGATTCACTTAAAACAGATTTCACGCACTTGTAAAATTGTTGTACGGTAGGAGATTAACTTCAATGAATGATTTTATATGCAATTAAATTGCTTACTAATAGTCAAAGTATTAATTTATTTAATTATAATCATAATTACAACTTGTAATTGTTAAGCAGGTGCAACAACTTTGGAACACTTGTGGTTAACAATTCATAAACATTTTACTTTAATCTTGTATTGATAACTCATAAAAAGCCTCTACCCAATGCATCTATTTATAGATCTAACACGAATTTGGTGACCGAGATATTACTATATAAACCTTATTAGTTATTACAATTAGAAAACTTGACTAACTTGTCAACTTAGGTCATTCTATATTCACCGACACACACAATCCAGAACTATCAACAGTTTCGGCAAATATTGAACGCTGGTGGGACACGATAGACTTGGTCTCTAGGAAAACAAATTTCTTAGATCCGACAACATGTCACGCTACGTGTGATTACATGAGTCAAAGTGTGAATGCCCACGTTTATTATAAAAATTGGGTGATAATAGATAAATAAATAAATAAATAAATAGTACGTTATTTTATAATACTATCATTTTTAACAACATTTTTCATAGTTTTTTTTTATATTAATATGGATTTAGACTACAAAAGCGATTACAATAAAGTGGCAGGCAAACAGGCAACAAGCTGCGCCACAACCCCCTTTTGAATAATAAAGCCAATCCTACTAAAAACGAAACTTTGAGACCTAGGAGCACTACTAGAAAATGAGACATTTTTCTACAACCGATTTTCTAGGAAATTTGTTGGAAAACCCACTTTCTAACAATTTTCCAACAAAAAACTTATGTAGGAAAAACACATGCTTGAAACTTGTTTGCAACAGTTTTCCAACAACTTTTCTTACAAAATTCCTACAAAAATCTTCTGTTGCAAACTTCTAACAACTTTCTTACAAAAACTTCTAACAAAGTTCCAACAAATTATATGTTATAATTTGCAACAAAGTTCCAACAAAAAATTTTTAAATAAAAAAAATTCAAAAAATCTAAAATATGCAGGAAAATTAAAAAAATAAATCTGAACTATGCAGAAAATATTCATAAAAATATGAAATATGTAGAAAAAAATCCAATATAATCCGGTTTAACAAAATAAACACACTACAATAACATGCCACAAATATGATAGCATAAACTACGATTAAGTACCGGGACTATATATTTAATTTTCTCACAGCGTCTTCTAATTTTATTTGCATGTGTTGCTCCCTTTCTTCATGCACGACCCGCTCACGTTGCTCTCTTTCTTCATGAGCGATCCGATCGCATCCCGATCGTTGCAATTGGTTTTCCAACTCTTGTCCGCTCTATTTCCAATTGGATTTTAACATCCTGGACCTAAAAATTGCCACAAAGTATATAATTAATACATAATACATATATAAAAACCACGAATAGTATAGACTGCCACCGGGAACTTACTTGTAACATATTCAATGATTGCCTCAAGGATCATTGTACGCTATGAACATCTTATATCTTCCTGAAAATCAAATATTGGTCTATCAATCATATTAGTCAAATGACATGAATCTTATATTTGAAACAAAAATTAACTCATTAATATAGACATAAGCGAGAATCCGTGTCACGAGGACTCACAACGACAGATTTGCTGTGATATTCATGAATCTTTTAAAGAAATTCTGAGTTGGCAGCCTCCATAGCAGCACATTATTTGTGATATCCATTAATCTTTTCAAGAAGTTTTGAGTTTGTAGCCTCTAGCAAGTCCATTTCTCTTAAGATCCTACAAGAAAGTAGCACAAAACCATATGCACCTGATCATAATACTTACTAATTCACAATAAAAGACCATTTGTACACCACACAAATTAATTTGCACACCATATCAAATTTTTTTGACACAATATCATTTTGTCCTCACAAGAAAAGAGAAAAGATTGGTGTGCAAATCATCTTAAAAATTATATATATTAAGAAAACATTACAGAATACTCGTAGTTCAACAAGTTCAAATGTCTTTCTATGAGCAAGTTCTGCCTGCAACAATCTTAACTGTTTCAACAGTTTGTGTGTATCAGCAGAAAATAAATCTTTTTAACCTATCAAATATATAAAAAAAAATCAAATTATGCATGTTGAACCCAAGGTTGAAAGGCAATTTAAGTGAAGGAAAAATGATGTCAAATAAACATAAGAATCTTTATTCTGAATGTTGCGATCACGATTAGCACACTTGAGAGTATTAAGAGTTTCCTAAAAACTATAATCAACAGGCCTGATACAAGCTAAAAGCAAATGGCACTCAGTAGTATAAAAAACAAAAGCAACCTCATTATACTTAACAATTTTCTGATCACTATTTACTCTATTTTCCATGTAAAAAAGGTTCAAAAAACTTTCACTTACATTGATTTGAATCATGAGTAGCGGGTGAGAAATTTCCACCAATTGAAGCATGCTTAATACATGAAGAATTCACATCATAAACTAAAACAACAAGACACACAAATATAGTTTAACAAGTTTCACACAAACCTGCAATAGCCGAGTATGTTTGCTGTCCCAATAAGGGATATGAACTCCATCTTTCCTTTTCTTATTGTCTCATAGCTAGTGCCCTTATGGCATTATCATGTGCAAGAAGCCCCAGATTGTATTGAATACCTGACCAGAACAAGTCAATAATTATTTCAAGACCTAACTAAAAATATTATCAAAATTAGCGTAGCGTTTACCAGTAAACTAGTTAATCTAAGCAATTTTACAGCTTACAGGCATTTAACCAAAATAAAATCATGGATTAATGAGCAATATCCATAAGGTAGAACAAAACTAGATATACGAGCAATAATGTGAAGATATAAACTAAATACTAACTATCTATTACATAATTTAACATGATATTTATAAATCTATAAAGAACCAATATTACCTTCATTCAGGAATTTCATCTTAACAATTGGTAGGCAACCATCAGAAACAGTCACCTAGAGAATCCATCCTCTAGTGTAGATACAATAATATAATCTGCAAACTATGAACAAATAAGAGGGGAAAAAAAGTCATTCAAAACTTAACTATTTCTGCATATTAAATCTATCATAGATTCACATTCACAAAGCAATAGATGAATATGTTGAAATCTAAATCGATTGACATTACTCACAAGTAGAACCACAAGCAGATCATAACACAATATGCAATGTAACAGTAAGAACTCATGACGTTAATTCACATATTATCAATAATGAGATCTAAAACGAAGTGATATGAACAGAACTTACCGAATTTTGTGCTTAGAGTTTGAATGATGGTGTGAGTCAGGTGACGAAAATAGTTGATCGATTTGGTGTATAACCTGCTCAATCGATTTAGATTAGAACCTGCAGAATCAATTTGGAGTATAATCTGCACATTTAAAGCAAGCATTGTGATTTAACATTTTGAAGATGATGAAACCTAGGGTTTTACGGAAGATTGAGTGCACAGGGAGTCAAAGCAGTCGTCTGTGGTTGACAACGGTGATGCGGAACTTCGTTGACGACGATGCGTAGATCTGTTGGAGCTTCGTGACGAACACCGACTGATGACGGAGCTTCGCGATGAACACTGAACGGTGATATATTTGGGAATTCGCTTGGTTCTCTGTTTCTAAATGACCGATCTCGATTTAGGGTTTTTATTTTTATTTCCATTTGGGGTTTATACAAGAATTAAAAAAATAAGAAATCATTTACTTTTTGTTGAAAATTTGGTAAAACAGTTTTCCTACAAAATATTAAATATACTCTTTTTTTCAGATAACCATAATATTATAAGTAATACAAACTTTTATATTATTAATGTTTTTCAACGAAAATAATATAATATAACTGATATATGTTTTATTTTTGTTAGAATTTTGTTGGAAAGTTAGCAACAATTTTCCAACAAAAATCGTATTGTTACTAAGTTGTTGCAATATTGTAGCAAAATTTGAGCTCATTTTTTTTATTTGAAATTTGTTTGAAATCTGTTGGAACTCCTTGTCGTCGGAAATTTGTAGGAAAATTTTGTGGGAAAATGACTTGTTTTCTAGTAGTGGAGGCACATATAGACAGTTACGAATTTATGGCTTCATATACACATCAAGTTACTTTATTTATCAATCATTTGCCCTTATTATAAGTGCCAAAGTCACTAAATTTGTTTGCATCATTCTTGTCCTTTTTAAGAACATTTGACACGAACCATATGCACATACGACTCTCGGTACATGCCCTAGCCGATCACTAAATTGTGCGCACACGCGGTCAATAAAAACAAGCGTTATTGATTTTACTTTATCGATCACATGAGTAGGAACGTAGCTTGTTAAAGTATTGATAGTTACAACCACTCCATCTAAATTTTCAACCATCTCAACGTGTCCTTTACTTTAACCCCTTATTATAAATTCATGAACCAACATCATTATAATCATCACAATACACATTTCATACATTTAGTGGCATAAAATGAGATACATGAAGCTTCACAAGTACAAGGTTGAGGAGAATGAGCATGATTACACGGTGGAAAACAAGCGAGCATCAAGTGGTGATAAAAAAGTGAAACGACTGGTTGGAGCGATGCAAAAGATTTTGATCACGTACAAGGATCGACAGTTGGACTTGGCTCGTAATGTTAGGAGTCATCGTCGTACTAAAGACGAGGATTGGAAAAGAACCCAGGGTTAGTTTTATAAAGAAGCTCAAGCTTCAGTTTGGGTTTCCAACTTCATGTATGAGCTTGATGGTACTAGTAATGAAAATAGTCATGAATTAATGTGTCTAAGATTAAGTGGTTGGGTCAAAGGAATCCTATAGTCATGATTTATGTTTTGTGGTAAGATATGTAATATTATGTGTCCTTTGAATCCATCTTCCTGAAAACCTTGTTGTACAAGAGATCATATGCATCTTCATATGTTTGTATTCGCCCTATATAAATAAGAATCTTCGGATCTAGTGGGATCTTTATAAATGGATCTACAGACTACCAGAAAACTGACTTACACCGACACTTTCACATGTCATTTTTTACCGAAGGATTCAACGATATCCAAATAATGAAAAAAAACCGTCATTATCGGTGATTTCCGACGGATACCACAAAATTCTAAAGAAAAATTATATTTTAGTTGTCAGAAAGTCTGTTGATGATTACTGACCGATCTCAGAAAATCCAAAAAAAATTACAAAAAAGAGGGAGACATTTCAGTTTTTATTTTGTTATTTTCTCCTAACATATACATATTTTTGCATGTTATAATTTTTTATTAGTATCCAAATCAAAGATTTTATGAAGCAACCAATATAAAGATTTTGTAAAATACTGGATGCTAGTTTTATTAAGTTTAGATGACGTAACTTTATCAGGAGTTTGATTTCAGAGGTTAATTTATGTTTCGGTATAGGTTTTTTTTCTATAACCATATGAGCCGCCTTGCCTGCGTTTGTAGAAAATTCAATATTATTAACGTGTTCACAAATATATTTTGAGCATTGGTTTTAAAGATATATAAAACAAAAACCAAAGAGATAAACAGACTTTTAACTAAGATAAAAATCAACTATTACACAAAAAGCTCATAATATGTCTAAAAACATACTTTATACGGTCAATGATGGTCAATTAGGTTCAATGATAGTTGCTATCAGGCAAAATCCCATCTATATATATATATATATATATATATATATATATATATATATATATATGCATTTTGCACTAGAGACTTCTTGGAATTCACACATTCATTTGAGGATCCAAAAAGAAGGCAAAGGCGGTCCATGGGGGTGATTCTAACAATGTTTTAGTATATCGAAAAAACGCAAAATGAAAAAAAATTCAACTTATGGATGTCTGGTTTGTGTTATTTTTGTCGGTTTTTTCTGATTTGATACTTAGTGGATGTAAGTTTTGTTTGGGTTTAGCTACTTGACTCTATTAATAATATGACTAGTCAGTTATGATTTTTGTTGGTCGTTCAAAAAGAAAAGAGTCAATACTAGTCAATTATGGCTAGTTCAGGTCAATAATGATAATGATATGTGAATCATAGTGAAGATTAGTTAAGGATTGTTAATTAGGATCAATGATATTCAGGTAGAGTCAGTAATGGTGAATGATGATTATGGTCAATATATTATGATAAATATTGGTTAACTAAGGTCAATATTTGCCTATTAGGTTAATGATGGTTGATTAGGAATTTAGGACCAACACAGGACATATATGCACATTACATATCATTAAAATGGCGTGGGCCAGTTTGCGTGTCCTAAACATAACAGAACAACACAACACAACCTAATACATTAAAACAAAACTCGATATGACACATTAACTACGCTAAGAGCTATTATGTCTAGCCTGAAACAACTTGACAAGACCCATTATAATATTTGAGTCCACATGTGTATTTTTTTTTAACTAACACAACTACATCCATTCATTCTTTTTGCAGCTGCAAAACCTCATCAACTACTCAATATAAGCCCCAGTAAGACCTCGTCATACGCTTCTCCAATCTCAATCGATAAACTTAACTGATCGAATTAATACCTTGAAGATGTATAATTTCGCTATTTACAGGTAAGGTTGCTTTGTATTCTTGATTTTGGGTGTATCATGAATTTAGTACTGAGTTATTGGTTGGTTTCTCCACCTGGGTGCTTTTGATCTTCGGTTTTACGATCTGTTGTTTGTTTTAGCATCACGTATATGTTTACATGAAGCCAACAATATCAAGAGGTACTTAATAATCAACAATATAATTAGACTTCTTTAATGCTATATTTCCAATGAATCATTTTAATCTTCTAATGTTATTTAACAGTCAACCATATGATAGGAGTCAAATTATGTACATTAACGTAACAAAGTTTGAATATTCATCTTCTTAATGTTTCATATATGATACTAATGAATAAGTCCCCCTAAAAATTTGACAGTGCTAATGCAAACCATAAACAATCTTTACAACTACAATAACTTTGTCTTAAACGCGTACCTACTCAATAACGCGTGTTGGCTCCTGTTTTCGGAGGAGATAATCTGTCCTTTGACCATTCTTCTAAAGCCTTGCGGTGAAGAGCATTCATTCGAATATAAGGTCGTTTATCTTTAATTAACTTCTCGGCATTTTTCCAGTCATCAACCACGCCCAATTCCACCAATAAAGCACACGTGACCGCCACACTTCTTCCATGGCCTGCATAAACAATATAATAAAATGTATAATGTATCAGCATGACACACTGACACTATTTCACTTCTACAAGATTTGGTAATTTCATGCAGACTAAAAATCAAGCATATGTCTTGAAGATATAACAAACCATAACCTCTCTATGCAGCAAAGAAAATAGATAATTATCTTTCAAGTCAAAGGCGCAAAAAGCTTTCGTTATTACAAAGAATGCTAAAGTAGTAGTTATAGATAATATAGAACTTTTTAACTTGTTAGCTTTTAAACACTAAAATGTAAGTTATTCTTGTAATCCGCAGTCTGATTTGGTCAATTGATAGTTTAAAACTTTAAATGCTAAAACATTGCAAAAAACTAGAATGAACAAGTCTGAAACATCTAAAAATGGCCTGTAACCAGTCTAAAACAGCTAAAAAAGGCATGTTTATACTATGCGCAATGATTAAAAAAGCACTCGCTTTTCAAGCGCCTTCTGTCTGTGTTAGCATTTTGACTTTCGAGTTAGTTAGACTTTTCCAACTAACTTGTGTTAGCCTCCTGTATGTGTCTAGGCCATATACAGATAGCATCTATCCTCTTGTACTTTTAACAAAAACTAACAGCTAATGAAGAATTTACTACTTTCTCTCTCTACTATATCCCTACCACAAACCTGCAACCAGTTTATCTTCAACCACCTAGTTTCTAGTATGTCAAACAATTGCAACTAATTCATTTTCACCAAGATCTCGGTGCAGAATTACATCTTTCTCCATTATTAACAGTTATAAGATATCTACAGCATCCACTATGATTCTATGATCAACTAGATTAAGGAACAAGTTCTTGTATCAAGATACTCGTGAAACATATCAATATATCTCACAAATCAACAAGTAACAGTAAAGACTGCTTAACCATAACCATACTTGAATGGTCGGTTACAAATTTACAATTAAGTTCGGTTAATTGTTCAACGTATTTTATATGTATTTTTTCCCCTTTGTTCTAGTTGAAATTTGTTCGACCAAGGTATTCCAAACTCAATTAAAATGTTTCGAAGCTGAAATATGTCAGTTCCAAGCTTGGTTATGGGTTCCACACTATGTGATAGACATTTGCAGCATAAATTTAAATGTTCAAAGCTGGAAATAGAGGTATAAAATTTGGATAAATATAAACATACAAGATTCGGTTTTGGGAAAAATTCGCTTAAGGAAGACACATTAACCGTAACCATAACGAAATGGTCAGTTAATCATATCCACTTAATCATAACCATCAATTTTGTCCGGTTATGGGTAATTTCGGTTAACGGTATCAGGCTGTAAACAGACCGAGCCAAACCGGGATAGACCTTGTCCGTGTTCGTCCATTAAGCTTTTGTCAGACAAATGGACAGTTCACGAACACTCTACCGAACAAAAAGTCGTGTCCGTGTCCATCCATTAAAGAATCGACTTTGTCCGTGCCTGTTTGTGTCCGTTCGTTAATATTGTAAACAGATGAACGAACACTAACGAGCCCTACTGGACACTAATGAACAAACGAACACACAGACATTAATGTACGCTAATGATCAAATTAGCACTAACAAATAATGAACATTAATGGACAAACATACTACATACATAAACGACTCTAATGAACAAACAAAACAAACATAAATGATTATATATTAATTTCAAAAAGTATAATCATTACCAGATGCTAGCAGACGTTCACAAACACTATTGAACAAACACTATTCGTCCGTTAAGCTTACCAAACAAAATTTTCCTGTTCATGTCCGGTTCGTTTATTAAACAGACGAACATAAACGGACTTCTTGCCAAACGGACGTCCGGTTCATTTAGGCTATGTGTAGTGGAGGGGCTACAAAATGGGACGATTTGTGCCATGTGGCGCCCAGTCATCAAAAGGTGGGTTTTTGTTTAAGGGGTGTAGTTGTGTTGTAGCCCAATATATATACACATATATACCACACACAATATAATAATAATATTTTTCAAACATTTGCCGGCGACAAATAACAACCCCCCCCCCAATCGCCACTATCATCGCCCGGGGGGGGGGGGGGGGGGGGTGTTCATCATTTTTGTAGCCCCCATCGCCCTCAATTCTCGCCCCATTACACATAACCTTACAGCCCTAAGTCGGTATGGTTCGGTTTATGGTAACTCCTAGACTAAAGACCCCATTAAACAACAATAATAATAATAATAACAATAACAAAATTAAAACCAATTACCATAAGCACAATGAACAAACACGGGCACATTCTGGCTCCGCTTCCTACACGCCCACTTCACCGCACTTTCAATCGCACCGGGGTCCGGCGCCCGGGTATCCCACGTGGGCACACACAAATACCCATTCCCATTTCTCAACACCCTAGGCAACTCACAAGTACAATCCACCACAGCCGGGTTCCCGGGCGGCATCTTCTCATTCGACGAAGGCCACCCGCCCACAAACAACCCATCAGCCACCTCACTGTACGGGTCCTCTTTGGATTTCAACCTCCGAATGGCTGAAAAGAGTCTTACGAAGTATAGGTACGGGCTGAACATGATTAATGACCAGATTGGGAAAGAGCCGTCTGGGTTTTTGGATAAGAGCATTGGGAGGTTGATGGATGGGTGTGAGGCGAGTGAGACGAGGAGTGAGACGAGTGAGGCGTAGAGGAATGGGATTGAGGCGATGGTGAAGTTGAGGGTTCGAAGGTAGGCGAAGATGGTGAAGAGGGTTAGGGATTTGAGTCCGATTAAAATGGATAGTCCGATACCCATTGTATTGAATTGGATTGAATTAGGGTTTTGGTGAGATTGATGATTGATTGAATGAATGAATTTGGGATTTGAGATGCTTTGCTTGCACGTTTGAGTGTTTGATCAGGGGACACTTTAATCTTATTGACCAAATTAAAAGTTTCACACGTGGACACAACAATCCTATTAGATAAGCTAGTTAGAGCATTAGAGCATTTACACGTATGAGTGTAAATTATAAGGTGAAAAGAGAAAAGATAGTGATTTTTTATAAATTTGAGGAAACTTTGTTTGTCTTTATTTATTTTCTAATATTTGTTGATTGGTTGTGAGTAAATGAGAGAGAAAACTGTAATGATAAATGTATAAAAAAAATATTATTTGATTGGACATGAGAGAGAATTGTAGTGTTTTGTAATGTAATTATAGAGATGATGATGATGATGGAGAATGGGATGAGAATGCTCTTATAATCTCATTCTCCATCACTATCTCTATGATTACACTAAAAAACATTATAATTTTCTCTCATGTTTAATTAAATAATATTTTTATACCTTTATTATTACAGTTTTCTCTCTCTTTTACTCACAGTCAATCCAACAAATATTAAAAAATAAATAGGGGCAAACAATGTTCCCCAAATATTTTCCATATTTACAAAAAATCATTACATTTCTCTCTTCACCCTATAATTTACACTCACAACCCCACCCTATAATTTGCAAACTCCCCACACATAATTATAGGGGATGAGATGTGAATGCTCTTAAAGATTGTCTAACATAGGGACAACTTGTTTAAAAAGTATTTGTTGGCTTATTTTTATATTTGGACGAGCGTAGTCGGGCTTTGTAGGTGGCATTTTGGTGATAAACTTTGTGTAAACGATGTTGCAGTGAGGCGTTTTGTGAGTGAGTGAGTGAGTGAGTGAGAGACAGAAAGTTGTGGGCATTTTACCACTACACTTATTTTTTGTAAAACTTTGAAATGTTAACTGGACGTCACATGACGTGAAACATTTAGGGTGTAGAGTTTTAACTATGCATGATCTTATTATGTTATCAAAGGATTAAGGCAGTCTAGGCATTGTTTTGTAAGCATAGATACTGGTGATGATCTAAATGTGGTGGAAAGCTAAACTTCAAATTTGTGCTTCAATCCCATCTTGGTTATTCATCACAACTCAAAGTTAACTTCTGTCTCTTCAATCTAATATTTCAGGAGTTTGGAAGAATATAACATCAATCGACAAAGAGTTTGATCGGCTATCCATCAATATTGCCTCATATGTTCCGTGAAGAAACACTAAACGACCCCGGCAGATTACGGATAATCTTAGGGTTAAGTAGATATTTCCCACGAGGGTTAGGTCCGGCAAAGATGGTTATTCTTCTTGACCTGCAAAACAGACACCGTTAGCTCGTCACTGAGAAGGGGGGGTTCCTCCTTGTGACCACCCTCCGGCGTGAGAATCAGACTAGATTGCTCTGAATATAAGTGTATATTGAGAGAAATAGCTAGAGAGAAGATAAGATAAGATCCCCATACCGTTCTAAGGTGTTGGAGTATTTATAGCCGAAGGTAGGTTTCCAAGCAGGTACGGCCAGCTGTATAATATTCCTTTTCCACCAACTACGGGCTATGTACGTGCCACGATGGGAGTTGGTGGGTAGGCAGCGGCTGATAGTGACATTTTGTACTGGAGCGTGCTCCTCCTCGTACTATTGTCGGTGAGCTGTCACCCTGTGATTGGTTCATGGGCTGCTTTGGTCAGATCTTGTCTATTTTGTCCATACCTTGGCAGGTATAGTACAAAAGATCTTCCAGAAGCGTACGGACTAGCTCTTTTGGGCGGGAATATTCCCGCCCTGCTCATTCCTTCTTCAGGTGACATTACTGAAGTATTGAGTTAGTGCCTTATGCGTGTAGCCTTACTGTTAGTGCGGGTGGCCTTTCTTCTTGGCTTGTACCCACAACTGCGGGGACAGGAGGGGTACTGTACCAAGGGAGGCTTTCCTGCGGGAACAGCTGGCCTACTGCGTGTAAGGTCTTCATCTCTCTGAGCATGGTGGGTCCTGCGGAACCAGCTGGTCCTTACGCACACGTACCTCTTCAAGGTGTGTCTTGCGGGTCCAACTGGGCTTTGCGGGGACCTACCTCTTCAAGTCCCCCCAGTCCATTGTTCTTCTCATGAATTGTTAATGAGGTGAACTTTTAGACTTTAAGCAAGGGGTTTTAAAGAGGGGTTTTTGTTTTTTAAGGTTTTCCATGGGGATTCTTCCCGCAGTTTTCCTAATGTCACTTGCAGAAATTCCCGACTTTTCTGCCTGATCTTTGGTCATGATGCGGGTAGATGTTTAATCTCTTCGCAAGTCGGGAGCGTTGAGTTTCACTTGTATAGATTCTTCACAAGGTTTTGGTAGTTTTGGACATAGTGATCAGTTATGTTAAACCACCACTTCCACCTTGAAGCTTCAATCTAGTTCTCAATGTTCCCGCCATGCGGAGGTGTTATTTCTCTTTCCGTAAGCATGGCCCATAAGATCCTTCTTGGTTTCAATTCCCTGCAAGTGCTAAGTATGTGAAGGGTTTCGCCTTGACACTGTACCCGCACTTGTCTTACGGTTTCTTGCTTTCCAAGGTAAGGGGGTATACTCCATCTTATTTTTGAATCTTTTTGAATCTTTTTGAAATTCGAAGAGTTGGTGAAAGGATAAGGACAACCCAAACGGTTGAAGTGACGTTGGCGTCTCCTGACGATTTCTTCTGACGGCTTCAGGACGTGCAGGAAGTTATGACGACGTGACAGTATATGGTCATTCCATACGTTTTTTCAGGCGCGTGGGCGCGAGTTTTACGGCACGCGTCCTTTTGACAGCTGTTGCCAGCTTGCTTTTTCCACGTGTCGCCGTTTCATTGCACCTGCGCTTTCTCTCTCTTCCGCATTAAAGTCATCGCATTCATTGCGATGAGTATATAAAGGGGGGAGAGGGTGCATCTCAATTCATACGTTAACTTCACTCTTCTTCTTCTAAGCGATTTCCGGCGAATACTCTAACATTTCCGTCGAGCATTCTCCTGAAATCGTTCTCTTAACCCTTACACCATGTCTTCTATTCACGATCCTGAGGTTAACGTCGAGGAATCTGACGTTTACCTCGAGAACCCGACGTCTGCGTCCGATAAGGACGATGAGAGTACTGCTGGCGAGTGCCAGTGTACTCTTTCTGTCGATTTATACCACTATATCGTCAAGAAGTTCATGCTCAATCCTTACGAGCCTGAGTTTCCGGAACCCCACCAGACGGTGTATGATGCCCCTAAGGGCAAGATAGGGATTTATGCCTCATTCTTCATATATGGGAATCTCAGATTCCCATTAACGAAGTTCGTAAACCGTGTTCTGGAGAAACACGGTGTACACTTGACGGAGGTGCACCCGATGGCGATCGCTAAGGTTCGCCATTTTGAATGGGTGTGCCACATTCTGGGCATCGAGCCCCGCGTCGACCGCCTGATGACCTTCTACTCCTGGAGGTGCATCCAAGGCTGGTATACCTTGGTCACTCGGATCAAGGGTTTGAAGATCTGCGCTACCGAGCGCAGTCTTCGGTCTTGGAAGCGGGAGTTTTTCTACATCTCCGCTCGCGTCGTCCCCATTGCGATGACGTTCAAGAATGGGAGGGCACTCCTTAACCTTCACGCCTCCAACTACCAGGAGACGGAATGGTTTACCAAGATCTCCCAGATCCAGACTCCGAATTACCGCTTTGCGGAGTCTGGGATGGTGATGCTTGGGATGAGCCGGGTATGGAAGGATGCCGGTTCTGAGACTCCGCAAGTACCTATCATCCTCGAATACGGTTTGAACTTTACACCTTACGGTATGCTCCGTCTTATGTGCTGATATAGGGTTTTTCTTCTAACTGTTTTTCTTTTTATTTCAGAGGGGAACGACTTACAATCGCTCCTGCATCCGCGGGAGACTGGTGGTCCCGCCCGGCTGGGTACTCGCGATCTTGACGAGAACGAGTTGCCCATCTTGGAGCAGACGTCGGATAGATTTGTGGAGGTCTACCCGCAGGGCCACGAGATTTGAGCGCCACGCGGCCAGGTAAGGGATTCTTTAATCCTCGCCCTCTTCATGCTCAAACTTCTGCTGGAGTTCCTCTAATTTTATCATCTTCTGATGAGGGATCCGCAGATGGGCCTTTCTTCGTGAGGAAGAAGAAAGCTGCCGGCGTGAAGGGCAAGGCGATGGTTACCTCCGCCGTCGACCTGGGAAATCAGTCTGATTCCGAGACTGAAAGCGAGGAGGCGGCGGGGAACCCTGGTGGTGGTGAGACCATTGTCTCGGAGGTTGGGACAGCTGTCACCTCCGAGCAACCAAGCGTTACGACGGTGACTGGCGTGAAGAGGCCAGTTCCATCAGGTTCGTCCCCGCCCGTCAGAACTTTCAAGATTAAGAAAACCCGTAAGTATAATTTTTATTCACCTTTCCCGCCTTTCTTTTCGCCATTGTTTTTAATGTTTTGTTCTTTATGCAGGAGTGGACGCATCCGCATTCAAAGCGGTGCGGGCGGAAGCAGTTCTGGACCCACGACGATAGGTTTGGTCAACCTATCCGAGGCGATGACCCAGGCGGCCGCGCCTGTTTCTGGAGCTGGTTCGGTTGCTCATACCGTTGAGTCAACTGTTCTAGTAATGACGTCATCTCCGCCGGCCGTCAGTGTCATCTTTACCGCATCTTTCACTGAACCGGCGGTGATTTCTTCTGCAAGCTCCGCAGTAGCGACCACGGTTGTGAGTTAATCTCCAATGAGTTCACCTCCGATGGTCTCTACCACGGTGGCTTCTACCACGCCCCCTCCGGCGCCAGCGACTACCTCGTTCGTGGCCGGTTCTTCAGGTATGTTCAGGGTTGGGGCTTCTAGCCAATCTTTGCCCCCTTCCCATCTCCTTGACCTCTTGGATGGATATCCTTTAGGTTCGGGTGATGGGTTTGGCGGCTACCGGCCTGTTATCGACCCTACAGGTGCGTTGGGTTATTTTGGTCTGTTATCTATTTTTATCATTTTTTTTAACTGTTTTTTGTTTTTTGCAGTTTCGGATTCCAACGAGGTGTAGCTCCACGGTGGAAGATCCTCCGGGGAACGACACTCCGAACGGCTGCGGACTGCGTCGAGTGGGCGCATCATGCCGCCCCAAGCGGTGCGTTGGGGGAGGCAATGGCCAGCTACCAGGAGGGTAGGCTGTCCAATGAGCTCCGGATCCTCCTTGCCCGGATGCAGCCGCGCGTCGAGCTACTTTGTCGTGAAAACGACTAGTTAAAGACGGCGCGTGGCCTGGAAATGGCTCAGGCGCGAGCATTGCGGGAGGAGAACAAGAGACTCGCTGCCACCGTAGCGGAGAAGGAGAAGGCCTTCAAGGACCTTGAGGTCGAGGTCCAGGCCAGGCATGAGGCCCGCTCCAAGGCTACCCAAGCTGTCAACGAGCAGCTTAGGTTGGCCAAGGAGACTGCGCGTAACGCGACCGAGAGGGCCACCAAAGCTGAAGCCATTACTGAGCCTCTGCGCGTCGAGAATGAGGAGCTTAAAGCCAAACTAGAGAAGCTTCAGCAGGCTCATGATGCTTTAGCCCTAGAAGACGCCAAGAAGCTCCAAGAGCTCCTTGATCAGAAGGGTATGCTTGATCGCACTGAGCGTAAGCTTAAGGGCATTGAAGAGGCTGCGGCTAAGGATGTGTTGCTTACCAACCTCGACAAAAATGAAGCCGAACGCGCCCGCGATCAAGCTCAAGCTACCCTTCAGGAGGCTCTGACAAATAAGGAGTGGCTTCTGCGAGAAGCGTTGCCTCAGGTACGCATAGCTTCATAATTTCTTTACGCTTTTCTTTATACTTAGAAAAGTTTTTGATATATATATATATATATATATATATATATATATTTGGTAATCAAAGGAATCACCATGCCCTCTCTTCTTTTTCAGACATGTGGTTTTTATTAAGAACTAGTGGTATTATCGACGCATTGCGTCGGGCGGGTTGGTAAAACTCATGCGCGTGGTAACAAAACCTAAGCATCGTCGTCCAAAGCGTTGAGGTGGTAAGTCGACGAGAATTCGGTCCGATTTTCATCACGTTCATTACAATACCGGAACCAAAACAAAACAAAATTAGCATTCGGGCGGTTTTCGTTATGTTCGTTACGATACCGGTATTAAAACAAAACAAGGTGAGTCAACACAAATTTGGTCGGATTTTGTCACGTTCATTACGGTACCAAAACTAAAACAAAATTAACATTTGATCGGTTTCCCTTGCGTTCGCATCGGTATCATAATTAAAAGAAAAAAAACAAAATGTCACGTGTCAATAAGGTGCCGCAAAGCGGCCCAATAAGGCTTTGTGGCACCGAAGTTGTCTTTTATACTTATTAGGAATCGGTCGAGCACCTTCTTGTAAACTATGTCATTACATCTATGGGTTGGACGCAACTACTTCATTGGAGTTCCAATATTGGACTCTTTGGATCATTAGCCGTGAGAAAAGTTCATAGTCCAAGAATTTTATTACATGTATTGTATTATTGTTAAATTCATGTTTTTGGTAAAACAGTTCTTACATATAATACAAATCACAAGAAATTCTTAAATTTAGAATACAATCATCATACAATTTTGAAAATATAAGGGTAATATGGTCTTTGCTCGTATGATGATGTACGGTTAAACAATTTAATTTGAAAAATACATACAATAATGGTCTTTCAACTTAATGTTAAATTTTGTAAACTTATTAAATAGTTACACATTTACCCTCTTCTAAACTAACTACTCCCAAGACCTTTTAACAACAAAATCTTTTTCGCACGTTAATATATTTTTTTTAAACAGCACCATAAAACCGAGCATTTTATTCTCTTAATTCGGGTATGATATTGCTATAATTTTTTTAAATTTAAAAAGATTAACATGTTATGTGATTACCAGTTCGGACCGACAATGGATCCAAACATATGTGCATTTAGTCTGAGTGATTTATCTTGTGTTATAACGTTTTAGATATTTCATTATATCATAGACACTAGTAAACTTTCCCGCGCGTTGCAGTAGAAACGTTGATAAACATAAACCCAAGTGTCACAATGGGAACATTAATAGAAGATAAAGTTAATAAAATTTGTCATTATAAAAATTTAAGTTTCCTTGATGAAAACAAAAAAAAATGATATTTAAGAAAACATTATATTTCAAAAATTTAAGTAAAAACAAAATATGTAAAAGATATTTGTAGAGAGAAAACAATATTAAAATAAAACTTAGAATTGTGTGGCTCAAATTTAAGGGATAAGATGTTAAAATAAAAAGAAAGAAAAAGTGTTGTGACTCAAATTTAAGGGAATGATGAATAATATTTTTATGAGTAGGGTAAATGTTGGTTTTTAATATATATATATATATAATGCTTTTAGACTCTGAGATAGACAATATGTTTGCCTTCTCAGTTTTAAGACAAACACCATGTCTTTCTCTTCAGAGTAAATAAGTTTATTTAACACTTAAAAATATTCACCTTTCTGCTCAATTACTGAGGTTTTTAAAATGGGTAACGTTTTTACCTTATAATATCAGTTGGTAGCTAACTTGACTTATTGTTTATTTTGGACCTTCTATTGTCGATAGCTTGACTTGACTCTTCCACTTAGGAACAAAATTATAAGAAACCCGACTTTCTAATAACTACTCCGGTCGATAACTGAAACAGTTCACCACTAGAACTATCGTAAATGACCGTTGTAAAATAACTCCTTTCCTAGATTTATTATTATTGGGCAAAGAGTATCGCCTCTTTCTGTTCCTTTCCGTGTAATTCGATGTATGTATATATCAATCAATCAATCAATCATACCCAGTGGAATCTCACCAATAGCAAAGCTATAAGTAGGGTCTGGGGAGGGTGGGATGTAGGCACACCGTACCTCTATCCGATGGGATAGAGAGGTGGCTTACAGGGAGACCCTCAGCTCAAGATAACATTGTATGGGAGAAAATAAGGGGCATCAAAGTACAATAGTGATAAAATTGATAATAGCACGTAGTAAAATTAATAATACTAATACATGTATAGATAACCATATAGAACTATATGAGAAGAGAAAACATAATGGTGTGTGACCAAAAACATGTAAAGAAAGACCGCTAAGGTATTCTTTTCTCCCTAAAAATCCTTAGCCTTAATTCTAAGTCTCCAAGAATTCTTATCCTCAATAAATCTTCATGATGACTGTTTCTCATCTCAGCATACTAAAATCATTTTAAGCATATCATTAATGCAACGTGTCATGCTTACTTCCTCATTCATATTATACTAGGTTATTAACCCGTGCACAACACGGGTGGAAATTAGTAATTCGTCAGCTAAACATATATGATTATACATTTGAATACAGAATTATTTATTTCTATACAGAATTATTTATTTATTCTAGAATTATTATTAATTACATAACTAAACTCATCGCAATTTATACAGATCTCTAATACAATATTGCTTTAAGATTTGTTATATCATCAAATCCAATGATATTGTAGTCTCCTCAAGAATTAAACATCCTAGAAATCTTCAGTAGCTTGGGAATACCGTCTTCTCCACTTATCACCACGACCATCCCATCTCTTTTGGACATATAATATTTTATTTTTAATTAATGAATATAAAGATTTTTTATTTGTGTTTAGTTTCCCAAATTTATTAATGTGTGTATGGATGAGATTATTGACTCTTTGCACAATGGTTTAAGGATTAATATTAGTTTAATAAATTTTATATATGTTTGTTATTTATTCCTCATAATATTATATGAATAATTTTATAACTAAAAATACAACATTCTTGACCTCCCATAAGATATAAAGATATCTAACAATATCAATTTCTTTTAAATGTTACATTTTAATATATCAATTTGAGTTTCTAACACCAAATACTACTTGATTATATAAAGATAATTTAAAAGTTTTAAATAACTAAGTGCACCTTGTTTGCACTTAATTTCTTGTTACATTGCCGTTTGTAATAATAAAAGATTGATCGCAATCACTTACATAGAAAAGAGAATTTTGTTGTATCAAAGTAGGATCGAGGTGCTTGGAAAACTTATTATGGCATCTACATAATTTCAAGATGAAACACAAATCAAACTCCAAAAAAGATACTAATACAAAGTCAAAAACATTAACAGTTGCCCACCCATAATAAATTAGGGTTAAAAAGTACCAAAACAACTACCAACACGAGAACAAAAGCCAAAAACATGCAAAATCTAAAAACAAAACACCCCTTTCGTCACTCGGGTGTCGACTCAGGGGCTAACCTAAACATCCCTATATGGCTTGCCTCTCGGGTAGTCATGAGGAACAACGCTTCGGATTCTGTCTGTACGTGAGCTTTGACCTATTGGTGGTAGCTTCGCTCTTTAGGGCTTTGGCTTGAGCTCCTCAAGTCATTATTGGGTGGGGAACACATGTCTTTGAAGGGACTTTGACTATGGCTCATTGACCCCTCTCTGGCCAAGGGAGGCGTATACGGCCTTTCTATACTATACCATTTCCCTCTTGGTTAAATAAACCAAATAACTGAAATACTAAAAAACTCAATATTCCTATTTACATCCAAATAAAAAATATAGGATCTTTAAAACACATACCTCAGGTCCTCAAGTGATGCTTTCTCTTGGGAGAAGGTAAGTACTCACAACCGTGGGACCGTGATCTATCGCACCGGGAAGACGGAGATTGGTTATGACATGGTGAGCGGGAATACCGACCTGGCAGTGATCACATGCGGTCAATGTACGGTCACCGTTGACTCTACAACAACATTAACCATATCAATTTTACTGCAATTACATATATGAGTAGCGCACCTGCCAATATACATTATACAAAAACCGATGAATGCATAAAAGAATAAAAAGAAGACAATTTCTAACCATCTTGCAAATGAATTTGTTCAGTCAAACAAGTGAGAATTGTCAAAAGTTCATTATCATGGTGTCAAAAGGCAATTAACAGATGACAATCTTTAAACTCAACTATTAGTTTGATATGGTCATACAGGTACACAAGTTCTATGTGCGGAATTAACGTTGACATCGATGATTTGTCTAAAAGACCCTTGATGTAGTTTTACTAATCTATGGTAAAAAATTACTATAATAAAACACAATAATAATCTTTTATAATTTGCACCCATTCTAAAATCTACAGTGATGAAAACACAAAAAGATCAAAACTTTTGACCTTTGTTACCATGACTACAGTTTTGACTAAGTTTGACCACCTGAAATTACCAATCCAATAAACACAAACCCCAAGAATTACCCACACTTGTACATTTGACAAATACAAAATCCATATTAAATGACAAGAATAAAAAAAGAATTAGAAAAAATATTTGTAACAAAGGTCATGGTAACAAAGGGTAAAACAATAAAACTAAAAACTAACCTAATGTCAAAAGTTTTATTAATAAAAATACAAATTAAAATGACAAGAATAAAAAGATCAAAACTTTTGACATTAGGGTAAAACCATAAAACTAACTTGTAGAGCTTAAATATGGCTTCAAAATTTTTGTCACTCTTCTAAATTTGTAATTTTTGAAAACATGAATTATGGTCATTTACACAAAATAATTCAATATGCCCAAAATACCCTTCAAAAAGCACATCTTGAAGTATTAAGAGAGAAAAATATACATAAAAAAAACATGCAATACAAAATATTTAGGGAACAGTTCATGAAAATTAGATCATTAACACAAATGAAAATTGCACCTTTGTTCTTTAGTTGTAATAGTGAACCCTATAAAATTTCAGAAAATCTTAATAGTCGAATTTTATAAATTAACTTTGTATGTTATTCGGAAAAAAAGCTGAAAAGTTCGTAATCAATATTTTTTTATCTATTTGGTTTACCTGAAACTTAAAACACAATTTGACAAGCTAACTCTTATTAAATCTAAAAGCCTTTTAAAACAATCTCGACTCATATCATATTTAGTTATTAGTTATAAAACTAAACTACCGAAAATAGAAAAGTAACTTGTAATAAAACTAAAAAAAAGACAGTTATATCTTTTGAGTTACTGTAAGTGAGGAATACATGGTATCACCATGAATTGCAAAGTTTCATATTGTTAGAGTAGATATAGTAGACCATTTGTTTTAAATAAATTGCAAAGTAACAAAGTTTGACTTTGACATCAATGTTTGACCTATTTATTGGATATATATTATTTACTATGGAACTTCCACTGAACTTATCAACAATCATTTCCAACGTATTTATATCTTCCAACTACTACATTTAATCTACATAGCTCGCGTAAAAATATTCGCCAATCCCAACCAGTCAAAGAAAATAAGAATCAGAGGGTCGGGCCGCATATACATCGGTGATGACTCAAAACTAAACTATGTCATTTGACTTTTAAAAACAAAGAAAAAAATGTTTGTGAAAATAATTTGCACTGAAAACATTAATGTTTGGAATTTCATGCCGTTAGACATATGACTCAAATTTAGGAAGTAAATAATTTCAAGCTTTCAATAATTAATTACTAATCAACATAATAAATTATGATTAAGAAAAATAGGAAACTCAACTCAAAAATAGGAAACATAAATAAAATTAAAATGCTAATAAAATGTGATTGTGTTAAATTAAATTACTAATAATTATGATGATAATCAGTTACTTTGTTACCCATATAGTAATATGATAATTTGATTTTCAAAATTTGAATTACTAAGTCAACATAATAAATGATAATTTAACTTTCAAAATTTGAATTACTAAGTCAATATAAAAAATTTTGACCAAGAAAAATTAGCAAACTCATTTGAAAATTTGGTAGCAATAAATCAAATTGAATTAATAGGCTAATAAATTGGAAATGTGTTAAATCAAATTATATTAAATAGCTAATTAAATTAAAGTATACACAAAACAAAAGAAAATACACATATAAGTATTAGTTTTATTACATAAACAAAATCATGTTAAGACTCTACCGGTCAAAGATGACTTCTGGCAAAAATGATACAACATTTTAGATATAATCAAGCAATTATGTACCTGTTGTTTTGACATTGTTAGCCTCAACATTCGCTAAAATATCACATGATCCGGTTGCATCCCATATTTCCTAGAGAATCTTGGCAATCATTCCTAGCATTTGTCACTGCTTACCCGTTACCATTTTCTTATGGCAACATGTGTCAAAAATTTCCTACACACGCTTGTAAATTTGGGTGTCTGTCAACATCAACTTAATTACGAAAATGAATTGCACAAGTTTTGACTTTGTGGGCAAATTATAGTGTACTTTTTTGCTCCAAATCTGAGATAATTTACAAAATAATTAGTATGGTCAGATCATATTGCATGAAAGCTAATAAAAAAACGTGTCCAATATTCATTGTGATAAGCACCAGATATAAGGTGTTTGACTTTCCAAAGTCAAAATAAAGCTGAATGAACCTTTATCACCAAAGCATATTGAATCTGTAAAACAAAAACATTATAATTGAGCAAACATAAATATACATGAACCAAAACTTTGCATGAAAAGTATATGTAAATGATCATGTGACTTTATTACCTTTCATCTTGCAGTAAAAATACTAACTTTGAAAGAATGTTACTGTTTCCTCTTGAAGGTTATGAGTGGTGCCAACAAAAGGAACCAGAACCACAAGTACTCTCATCACCTAAAAAAGCTTTTGACTTTGGAAAAATCTTATTGTTTCCTTTTAAAGGTTTAGAGATTTCTGCATTGGCATAACTCATAAGTACTCCCATCACCTAATAAGCTAGTAGAAAACCATTACCACAATTATTAAAAAAATTAAAGAATTGAAAAGAATATGAATTATAAGCATATGAAAGCATACCCGCTTAGCATCATCTCAAAATTTTACTTTACCAACAGCAATTCCAACAAAATTAATGCATTCCATGGTAGCGGGTGGTGCTAGAAGCACACTTGATGGTATTGAACTTGCAATTTGAATTGAATTTCAATTTCAAATATAAAACATAATATACCTGGTAAACCCGATTCGGTTGAAATTCGAAATTGATAGCAGATGCAAAAAATGTAAGATTCTGCCAAAAAAAAAAAAATCTTTAGGAGATACAAAATATACAAACTCAAAGTCTCAAACGATTACAGATGAAGACTATTGCAAAGTCAAACGACTGAGGATTTCGTGCATCGTGGAAGGCGGTGGATATACGATTGTTGCCGATTAAGGATTTGTTCCAGTTTGGGTAATCGGAATAGAGGGAGAAGGAAACTAAAGAGACGGTTTTTTTCTTTAGGCCACTTGAAATTGCAATTAGAATTATAATAATCAATTTGAAATATAAAACATTAATTTTGTCGTTGGTTATAAAGGAAAGATAATTAATATTGATAAAATATAATAACTTAGTTTGATTTATTTTAAATATATTGAGAAATTCTAAGAATGCTTAGTATACATGGAATGTCTAGTAATTGATATTCTTTTTGAATTATTTTATTGTCAACAAAATTAGAGAAGTGGTTGATAAAATTGGAAACATAGAAAATAGACCAATAGGAAAGGGGCATGTGGCAACAAACTCAATTGTTTTAATATATAGTAGGATACTCATAATTGTTTTTGGTCAAGTTTATTCTTCAAATGTTGTCATGGATAGAGGTGCATAAATCGGGTTTTTTCTGATACCCGGGTTCGGGCATGGACCGGTTTCGGTATGATCGGGTATTGAGAGAAATCGGGTAGGGTTCGGGTAGGGTATTGAGGAGAAAAACTCAACCCTATGTACCCGGGTAGGGTATGATCGGGTTCGGGTATAACGGGTATTGGAACCGAGTATATGTCCGGATACGACCAGATATTAATACCTGGTTTTGAATTTGTAACTTTTTTAATCATTTTTAAATTTGTTTAAAATTTATATTTGCTTTGTAATTAATAAAAACAATTAAACTATATTACAAAAACCATAAATCCACTTAAATACAAATTATTTACTTAATAATATGCATTTTAAAAAAAACTTTAACATAAAAGTTGTGAAGTAAACATAAAAATATATTATAAAACTCATGTATTAGAAAATTGGTATCGGGTATCGGGTATAACCGGGTATGGGTATAGGGTATGACCGGTTCAGGGTATTTACGGGTATAAATCGGGTACTATTCCTGGTACGGGTATTGAGCTCAAAAAGCTTACCCTCTCCATACCCTACGGGTAGGGTCGGTTCCGGTTTCAGGTATAGAATATCCGGGTATAAAAAAAACCGGTTCCGAGTATTTTTTGGGGTCCGGTTCCGGGTACGGGTTTTTTTTTGTACCTCTAGTCATAGATGCTCTTGTATGCCAAATACTTATTGTATTACAACTAATATTATAATTATAACTATATATAATTTACAGGTTTGGTGCCGCAAGTGGCTTATTGGGCCACTTGGCGGCATCGTATTGTTCGGTGAATTTTGTATTTTTTTTAGTTTAGTTACCACAATAAACGTAATGGAAACTGATCAAACGTCAATTTTTTTAGTTTCGGTACCATAACAAATCTGAAAGAAACCGGCCGAGTTTGCGGAGACTCGCGGCTTTATTCAAAGCCCATGACCGACAACGCTACCGACCCCCCCCCCCCAAATTGGTCGTTGGTCAACCTCAAGTTTTTTTATTTTTTTCAATTTTTAGTTCCGGTACCGTAAGGTACGTAATCAAAACCGACCAAATTCGTGTCAAGTTACCGCCTCAATGCTCTGGACCGTCAACGCTTTGGTTTTACCACCACCTGGGTTTGCCAACCAACTAGACATCGTCTTAAATATTTTTTTTATATGTTAACGCTTTTATATGTTAATTTTGACGAATTAATATTTTGGGTTTTAACCCTCAAATTTTACCAATGGTGTCTATATTGTTACGAACGTAGCCGGTACGGACCAAATTCGTGTCGACTCATTGTCGTAACGTTCGGGCTTTACCAACTCCTAGGTTTCAACGTATGGGTTTTGCCAGCTGCCCCGACGCAACGCGCCGGGATGAAAATCTAGTTATATATATTGAATGTCCTAAAGTCGCTTAGCAAGTGTAAACCGTTACCATCAATAACCAAAATGATACCACCTGAATTCACGTCACACCCCCACCCCCCCCCCCCCCCCCTCCATCACAAGGGTATCCTAGTTATTAATAGATAAATAAACATGTGATATTTTATGTTTATGCCTTCCAATTTTTTTTGTTCTGATGTCAAGTCATATTTTCACATAAAATATCACTTTTATTTAATTTTTAATGCACTTAAAAAAAGAATGTGTATTTTTAATTTGTGAGATATCTTTATTTATATTTCTTGAAATCAAATTAGTACCATTTGTAGGTTAAATTTTGTTCTAATTAACTCTTTTATTTATTCTTTAACTAGTTTTTGAACCCGTATGTACGTTACACGGGATTTGTCAAATTATCGAAATTTAGGTATTTAATCATACATAATTTAGGGATTTTCTTTTGAATTTTTAGATTAATTTTAATATTCTATCACACACTTCAAATGCCACATATTTAAATTTTACATTTTCTTAGATTGAAATAACGTTTTAAAATGACATAAAATCAATATTAAAGATTTTTATATGATCAATATGAATGTAATTTAAATAGTGTTTTACAAATTGTAAGATTATAAATAGTGTATTTATTCAACGAAATTTGAAGTACACACATAATTAAATGTTCATTATAAATATATGTCACTAATTATTGTATGAAAATGGTTTATAAATCATATTTAACTAATTTAATAATTCACTGTTTGAGTTTAAACTTTTTATTGATATTCAATAGTTTGTATATATTTTTTTTCAATCGGTCAAACTTAAATACATTTTTTTCTTCACATCAAGGTACAACTAATGGATCATACCAATTAAACGCATGACCCATGAATAGCATGGATTAAGGAGAGTGAAGATTAAAAAATAGGAAAAAAATTAAAGAATATAATTATGACACATCATCATTATTTTGCTTATTAGTATAGATAGATAACGGCCATTACTGTTCATATAGGATAAGGAAATACACTTTCACATAAATAAAAGATTGGTAAAGTAAAGAACACGACTTAGACATTAAATTTTGTTAAATCAAATTAGTATATAGAAAGTACACCTATTCATATAATAGTGACAAAATTATTATTGTCCTTTATATTTATTTACTTTTGAAACTTAAATTATTATTATACTAAGGGTGCACTGTGCACGGGGTAAGTGGGAAATCCCATTGGGTAATAATACTTTTGAAACTTAAATTATTATTATACTTCGGACTACAAAATAATACACGGCCACAAGCACTTCAGGCAGTGAAATCGGGTAGCAAATTTAGGTTTGTGAGGCCGAAGAACGGTGAAACTGGGTTCGGGTTGGAAATTGGTTTCAAGTTCACTTAGGTGGCAAGTATTGATCGGTTGGTTGGTTGAATCAGGTTGGTTGGGTAAATTGGGTAGTGCCCCTTCCACACTAACTAGTAACAAGATAAAATAAAAAACTAAAAACTAACTCTACTGAAGAAACACTAAGTGACCCGGTACAGATTATAGATAATCTGGGGGTTAAGTAATGTTTCCCACGAATGAGGTCTAGCTGAGAAGGCTGTTCTTCAGGAGACCTGCAAAACAAACACCGTAAGCTCGTCACTGAGAAGGGGGGGGGGTTCCTCCTTGTGACCACCCTCCGGCGTGAGAATCAGACTAGGTTGCTCTGAATATAAGTGTATATTAAGAGATTGCTAGATAACTGGATAGCAGATGATCTTACCATTCCAAGATGTTGGAGTATTTATAGCCGAAGGTAGGTTTTCTAGAAGATACAGCCGGCTGAATAGTATTCCTGTTCAACCAACAGTGGACTATGCACAGGCCATACTGGTTGGTGGGTAGGTTACGGCCAACAGTAACAAAGTCGGCTGCACTATTCCACCAACTGTAGATTATGCACGTCCTACTTACTGTGGATTGTACGCAGGCCATGCTGGTTGGTGAATAGGTTACGGCCAACAGTAACACTATTCCACTAACTGTAGGCCGCGCATGCTCCTCAGTAAGGGTTGGTGAGTAGGCAGCGGCTAATAGTGACAAACAGTACTAGAGGGTGCTCCTCCTCGTCCTGTTGTCGATGAGCTGTCACCCTGTGATTGGCTCATGGGCTGTTCTGGTCAGATCGTCTGTCCTATCCATACTTCTGTAGGTATGGTACAAGAGATCTTTCAGAATCAGACTGGCTCATTTAGGCGGGATTGTTCCCGCCTTGCTCATCCCTTCATGTGACTACTGAAGTAGCTAATGTCTTGTGCGTGTAGCCCTGCTGTCTGCGGGTAGCCTTTCCTGATGGCTTGTATCCGCAACTGCGGGAACAGGCGGGGTACTTCACCATTGGGAGGCTTTCCCTGCGTGTTCAGCTTGTGTACTGCGCGTAAGATCCTATGAGCATGGTGGGTCCTGCGGGAGCAGATGGCCTTTGCGCAGACGTCCCTGCTCCAGGTGAGTCTTGCGGGACCAACTGGTCTCTGCTGGGACCTACCTCTTCAAGTCCCCCCAGTCCAATGTTCTTCTCATGAATGTTTAATAAAGTGAGGTGAACTTTTGGACTTTGAGCAAGGGGTTTTGAAAAGGGTTTCTAGTTTTAAGGTTCTCCGTGGGGATTCTTCCCGCGGGTTTCCTAATGTCACTTGCAAAAATTCCCGATTTTTTTGCTTGATCTTTGGGTATGATGCGGGTAGGTATGTAACCTTCTCGCAAGTCAGGAGCGTTGAGTCTCACTTGTGTGGATTCTCCTTGAGGTTTTAGTGGTTTTGAACATAGTGATCAATTATGTTTAAACCACCAATTCCATCCTGGAGCCTCAAACAATGTAGTTCTCGACGTTCCCGCTATGCGGGGATGTTATTTCCGTTTCCACAAGCATTGCCCAGAAGATCCTTCCTGGTTTCAATTCCCTGCCGAGCGCTAGGTATGTGAAGGGTTTTGCCTTAACACTGTACCCGCGCTCGTCTTACGGTTACTTTACTTTCAAGGTACTCCTGGCGTCAATTCCCTGCGGGTGCTAGGTACGTGAAGGGTTTTGCCTTAACACTGTATCCGCACCCGTCTTATAGTTACTTTGTTGCCGGGGTATTCTTGGCTTCAATTCCCTGCGGGTGCTAGGTATGTGGAAGGTTTTGACCATAACACTGTACCCGCATCCGTCTTATGGTTACTTGGTTGCCAAGGTAAGGGGTATTTTCCCGCTTACTTTTGAATCTTTTGAATTTTGAATTTTGAAATTCGAAAGGTTGGTGAGGATAAGAACAATCCAAACATCTGAAACGTCATGTGACGGTTTCTTCTGACTGTGTCAGGACGTGCAGGAAGTTATGGTGACGTGACAGAACATGGTCATTCCAGTCGCTTTTTCAGGCGCGTGGGCGTGTTTTTTCGGGCGCGTGGCCGCGAAGTTACTGGCACGTCCTTTCAACAGCTGTTGCCAGCTTGCTTTTTGCCACGTGTCATAGTTTCATTGCACTGTCGATTTCTCTCTCCTCCGCATTAAATTCACCGCATTAATTGCGATTACTATATAAAGGGGAAGAGGGTTATTTGCAATTCACACTTTCACCTCTCTTCTTCTTCTTAGTGATTTCCGGCAAATACTCCCCTTTTTCAGGCAAGCATTTTCCCGAAATCACTTCTTTCTGCAAAAATGTCTTCTCATGATGCTGAAGCTGTAGCCGACGATAGGAGTACTGCTGGCGAGTGCCAGTGTGCTCTACCTGTCGATCAGTACCAGTACATCGTCAGGAAGTTCATGCTCGAGTCTCTCGAGCCTGAGTTTCCTGAATCTCACCAGACTGTGTACGATGCCCCCAGTGGCAAGATCGGGGTATATGCTGCATTCTTTGTTTATGGAAACCTTAGGTTCCCATTGACAAAGTTTATGTACCGTGTCCTGGAGAGGCACGGGGTGCACCTGACCGAGGTGCATCCGATGGCGATTGCCAAGGTCCGGCACTTCGAGTGGGTGTGCCGGATTCTGGGTATTGAGCCCTACGTGGACCGCCTGATGACCTTCTATACTTGGAGGTGCGTCCAAGGGTGGTACACCCTGACAACCCGTATAAAGGGTTTAAAGATCTGCGTGACCGAGCGCAGTCTCCGATCGTGGAAGCGGGAGTTCTTCTACATCTCTGCCCGCGCCATCCCCATTGCTATGAAGTTCAAGAAGGGCCAAGCGCTTCCGAGCCTTCACGCTTCCAGCTACCAGGAGGCGGAATGGTTCGCGAAGATA
Source organism: Bidens hawaiensis (assembly GCF_021521415.1). Classification (NCBI taxonomy): domain Eukaryota; kingdom Viridiplantae; phylum Streptophyta; class Magnoliopsida; order Asterales; family Asteraceae; genus Bidens; species Bidens hawaiensis. Next base: position 161,344 of record NW_027495277.1, read on the forward strand.
TCCCGGGTCCAATCTCCGGTTTACCGGTTTGCGGAGTCCGGGATGGTGCTGCTGGGGATGAGCCGGGTATGGAAGGATGCGTCTCGGTTTCCTATCCTTCTCGAATACGGTTTGAACTCTATTCCTTATGGTATGTCTTGTCTTTCTTGCTGATATTAGTTTATTTTTCTAACTGTTTCTTTTCTTTCAGAGGGGAATAATTTGGAGTCGCTCCTGTTCCCCGCGGGAGGCTGACCGTCCCGTACGGGTGGGCACTCGTGCTCTGGACGACAATGAGTTGCCCATCCTGGAGCAAACGGCGAATAGGTTTGTGGAGGTCTATCCGCCAGGCCAAGAGATCCTGAGCCACCGGCGGCCAGGTAAGGAGAGATTTTTTCCCGAACCCCTCAATGCTGTACCCGCTGTTGGAAATCCTTACATCCTATCTTCTTCTGAGGAATCCGCAGATGGTCCTCCCCTTGTGCGGAAGAAGAAGACTGCTGCCGGCGTGAAGGGGAAGGAGAAGGCCACAGCTGATCCAGTGGTTCTATCTGACACGGAGTCAGATAGTGAAGAGGTGGCGGGGAAGCCCGGTGGTGAGAAGACCACTGCTCGGAGGCTACGACCGTTACCTCCGGAGAACCAACGAAGACGACGGTGACCGGTACCAAGAGGCCGGCTCCATCGGGTTCCTCCCCGCCCGTCCGTACGTTCAGGGTCAAGAAAACCCGTAAGTATAATCATAATGCCTTTGTAGATTTGTCACTTCATAATTTTCTTTTAACACTTTCTTCTTTGTGCAGGCGTGGATGTTGACGCAATCCTGGGTGAAACGCAGGGGAGTACCTCCTCGCCAATGACGGTAGGCTCGGTCAGCCTTCCTGAGGCGTCGACCCAGTCGCCTGCGCTTGCATCCGCTGGTCCAGTTGCTCGTTCCATCGAGCCAACTGTTCCGGCCGAGATGACGTCACCGCCGGCCGTGAGTGCGATTTTTACAGCATCCTTCACGGACCGGCGGTTACTGCTGCTTTTAAGGAGGCGGCGACCGCGGCGGAGACCACGACGGCGACCACGGCGGCTGCCACCATGCCCGCGCCACCGGCACCGACAGCCGGACCATCAGGTACGCGCAGGGCTTCCCGCCGATCTTTGCCACCTTCCCATCTGCCTGACCTGTTGGATGGATTTCCTTTAGGTTCAGGTGATGGGTTTGGCGGATATCGGCCTGTCATTGACCCTACAGGTGCGTAGGGTTCCTTTGTTTTTCCCCTTTTTTTATCATCTTTTCCTTACTGTCTTTGTTTCTTTTGCAGTGTCGGATTCCAATGAAGTGTATGTTCCACGATGGAACATACGCCGAGGAACAACCCTTCGTACCCCTGTGGAGTGCGTGGACTGGGCTCGCCACGCTGCTCCTCATGGTGCGTTGGGGGAAGCCATGGCTAGCTACCAGGAGGGTAGGCTAACCAATGAGCTTCGGGTTCTCCAGGCCCGGATGCAGCCGCGCATCGAGCTGCTTTGTCGTGAAAACGACAAGTTGAAAGCAGCTCGCGCCAAAGACGTATCTGAAGCGCGTGCTCTCCGGGAGGAGAACCAACAGCTGGCGGCAGCTGCCGCCGCCAAGGAGAAGGCCTTCAAGGCCCTCGAGGTTGAAGTTCAGGCGCGACTCGAGGCCCGTTCCAAGGCTGCCCAAGCTGTGAATGAACAGCTTCGGCTGGCCAGGGAAACTGCGCGAAACGCAACCGAGAGGGCTGCCCAGGCTGAAGCCGTTGCTGAGCCCTCTGCGTTTGGAGAATGAGGAGCTGAAAGGCAAATTAGAGGCTCTCCAACGCGCTCATGATGCCTTGGCAATGGAAGATGCCAAGAAACTCCAGGAAATCCTGGACCAGACGGGGTGCTTGACCAAACCGAGCGGAAGCTTAAGGGCGTCGAAGAGGCTGCCGCTAAGGAAGTTTTACTTGCCAACCTTAACAAGAGCAAAGCCGAACGCGCCCATACCGAAGCTCAAGCCGCCCTCCAATGGCTTCTTCGAGAAGCGTTGCCTCAGGTATGTTTAGATTTATCTTCACGCATTTCTTTTGTAAGAAAAGGTTCTAATACTTGTATTTTTTTCTTTGTAGGTTGTGCGTCGGGTCTTTTCAGAGACCTCCTACGATGATGCTATGACCGCAGCCCTCAACGCTTCTCATGATGATGGGGAAAAGGCCGGCTTCATGCTTGGTCTAGGGTTTGTTGAGAAAGGCGTCCCGCCTTCCAACTTCCCTTTGTTCGATGTGGATACCGAAGCCATTTACGACCAAGCATTGAACCAATACGCCGCCTTCCCGCATCCAGTGGTGGAAAAGGTGGATGAAGTAGCTGTTGCTGA